>NW_024881684.1:600000-859878 GCF_019059575.1 Amphibalanus amphitrite
GCTCTAGCGGCTATATGCATATTGTTTGTTGTCCACTAGCCAACGTTTACCGTTCGTCTCATTGTCACTTTGTCTCCTTTTCCTTTCTCTTTCTTCCTCCGTCCTTATTTGTCGTAGAACAACTTATTAAAAGTTCATGACATGCAAACAAGTGCTCCACTCCGCTGCGCTGCGTGCGCGGCCCGCACGCCGGCCGGCCGGACTGCGACTGCCGCCGACATGACCCGAGGCTGGACCGCAAGTGGGCGGAGCCAAGCCGCAGTGTGCTAGTGCGTCTCGACCAATCAGAGGGGAGACAGCGTCCAGCCTGTGTCAGCCTCTAAGCAGGGCTCTGACGACCTTAACATTATCAGTCAATGACAAGTGCCTTTATTTTTCATTTTTCGTTAATAGACCATATTGATAAAAATTAGGTAGGGATCTCAAACTACCAATGCCAAAATTTCGTTAAAATCAAACGCATATACATCGAGAAATAGCCGAAAAGGACTGTTCCACAGGGTCTGAAATGCATAATAGTAGTTATGCGCCGCTTTGTCAAAAACTGTCTATACGGCAAAGTGATACCTTCGATGACCTCTAGTGGCATGACCTTTGACCCGACCTAAAATTGACCAAAGTATGTTCGTGATTATGTTTATGCTCTTTTGAGCACCAACTAACGCTTATCTCTGCATGGCCCAGGTGTTGGGGTGTGGCCAAAACACACCTACCCACCACAGCGGTGACCAGAAAGCCGACCTCACACTGCAAACACCGTGGCGACCCCCTGGTCACAGCAACTTATTGCCAACAATATTTCATCTACCTTTCTGATAATTGCAGTACCGTAAACCGGGGTGAGTTGATATGGGGTGGTGAGTTGATATAAATTGCTGGAAAAATGTTAAAATGTGTGCTGCTCATCCATTTGTAAACCAATTTTCAGTTTTATTTTTCTGCGAAGTGAAGCAATCAATAAGTGATGCATATAGCTGAGAAAGGCATGCATGTGGTGCAGTGCCTTCTTAACACATTACTTTTTTCAAAGTCCTTTTTTTCTTCTGATTTTGAAACTAAGGAAAAGTCCCCACCCTACAGCAAAGACGGTGGATATTCATGAAACAACATGCACTGGGAAAGAGACTACCATCAATTTACTGTTGATCCCAGGTAGTTTTGGGTTTCACCTATAACAACGTTTTTTAATAATTTTAAGAAAAGTGACAGGTGGTGAGTTGATATGCCATCAGGTGGTGAGTTGATATGCATGATAAAAGCTGATACCAAGGCTGGTAGGCATGCAAATTAGCATGAAATATGGGTCTGCAGGTAAGACAAAGTCAATTAGACCAACTCTTCTCCTTTTCTTTCCCCACATCATTCCATCAACCCCCAAAAGCTTTAGTTTTTTTTTCTGAATGCTTGAGACGAGGCCTGTTAGTATCACTGCAATGTTAGTTGTCGGACTTTCGTCCCCGTCTTGAGTTGAGATGTTAGTTTCACAACGTTTCAGCCAGTAGCTTCTCCGGCCGTAGTCAAACCTGCCTCGATAGTGGAGTGGTTACAACCGTGGACCATCACCGGGGAAACCCGAGTTCGATTCCCGCTGACTACAGGAGCTTTCGAACTGTTTGACGCGTACGGCGCAACGCCACCGACATCCAGGTCCTTGAGGGTCAAAGAACACCTGACGAGTGACGACGGCCGGAGAGTAACTGGCCGAAACGTTGTGAAACTAACATCTCAACTCAAGACGGGGACGAAGGTCCCACAACTAACATCAGTAACCCCAAAGTTTTTTTTTTCTGTGGACATACCTAACATGCAAAAGACACAGCACAACTCCCTGTCAAGTCTCAAGATGGCTCCCAACAAGCTACAAAGGAACACTATAGAACACCTATATTACATACAGATTAAAAAATTGTTATAATTATTCGTAGTTTCGAAAATGACAGAACTGTCATTTCTGTATGGCTAACAGCGCGGGAATTCTGATCTCGTGAAACTGATTAGTTTTCCTGCTTGGTAGTTGCCAACCGAGAATGAGTGACAAAATGAAATGGAAAAAACAATATAAAGAAATTGACTGGTGTTTAGCCCTCGCCCGTATTCGTGTTTTGTCAGCGTTTAACGTATGGGGGGGGGGGACCGTTGGAATCCCATCGTCGTTTGGCCCCTGGTGGAGCTAGAGCTTCGCGGAAAAAAATGAGCGTGTTGCCCGAGACGCGAGGAAGCCGATGATAACCAACTTGGTCATTGGTTAACCTTCCAGGCCAGGTCAATTACCCAGAAGTCGGGAAAATAGGGGGTTATTTGAAGTTCGTAAAGCGAGTTTATTATTTTTTGCCTGTTGCTGATCGCGAATGTCATGTTAGTTTTGATCACAGATGTCTTCGTACATTTAGGCCAGGTCAGGTCAGGTCAGGTCAACCAGTAGGTGTCCTGCCGGCTATCCATAGGGAGTGTCAAGTGTCAGCTACCACTGACGGTGTCGTAACATGTTACGAAGGCACTAAAACTACTTCATAAATGATCAAATGCATGTTAAATTCAAAATCGGCCCGAAAAAAACTACCCTAGAAACATGTAAAACTCCAAAAAGTGAACCGAGGTCACCAAAGGTCAATGACCTGACCTGACCTTCAGGTGACCTTAACAGTTGACACCCACAATACTGCGTGGGACCAACATCATTTACATGCTTGGACGTTACAATCACAAAAAGACTGGAAATGCGCGGATAATGTGAGCCGACTACGCCAAATCGCAATTCCGGCCAAGCATGGTCTCGAGAATCAGGTCACAAGTCAAAAACCATTTGAGTCAGGGTCATGAAATCTTTAGAACATGTGTAAAATTGATCAACTCGAGAGGTACTGAAAGTTTCGTCGTGATCGGCCGCTTTTTGCGCGAGTTATGTGCGAAAAGCCGAGGTGGTCCGTTCGCCCGCCTTTTAAGCGCGAGGGTTAATTTTGGCTTTTGATGCCGAATTCTGTTTTATGTCGCTTATTTCACCTTATAGAATACAGTCCGAATTAGATTCGCTTCACTTCACTTCATTAATATTTTGTTGACTACCAGTCAACAAAAGCTCAGAAGTATATGTATTCTTTCATTTCAATCCATTATCTCTGTCAGAGGCATATCAACCTTGACCCGCAACTGACAATGTGTTTTAATTACAAGAAAATACACTTGTAATTCCAAAGTATATTGCCAGTTTTGATACCGTTGGCTTGAGGACACGTGACTAGCCAAGTTCAGAATGTTCTAAGTAAAACTAAGTATCATAAAGCGAAAAAATGATGCTGCTAAAATAAAGCCATTTTGATAGCGCTGTGTTTGACATGATTGCGTTTTCATGAATGTGAGGTCTGCTGCCAAACCACTACCATTTTTCTGATGGTTTCTTTTAGGATGTGTTCTCACATCCTCTTTTTAAACACTGGCATTTTATCAACTCACCTCTGAGCTTCTTTAGCCGAGAAATTTTGATAAATCCAAAACCATATCAACTCACCACCCCCCAGGGGGTGAGTTGATATGAACTTTGGCGTTTTAAAAAAGGGGCTTAATATATACATTTTTTATTCATTTTTGCTGATTGCCTCCCCAAGGCATGTGCCATGAAACTGGCACAAAAAGAATTCCGTAAATGAATGTGACTTTTAAAGAAATCTAGAAAAACCTCAAAATCCATATCAACTCACCCCGGTTTACGGTACCTAAATCTGTGTCAGATATTCGTTTTTTTTTAGTGTCTGTAGTATGTACCACAAAATATGGTTTTGTTGTGTCACTTTAAAAAAGCAAAGTTCTGTTAGTATGCGAAAAATTTATTCCTTGAACTTATATCACCAAACTAGCTGTCGTGACAGTGTTGGGTATATCCGGTGCGATGGCACAGACTGGCGGGTGCTGCCCGAACGGCGTCGTCTCGGAGCCGTGTCCGGCCGTGCACTGTCGCTCAGCACAGCGAGTGGCATTGGGCCGGGTGCAGCAGACCCTGCATCATACAGCGCCGCAGGCAGCTGGGACTCTTCTTCTTGGCGCGCGGCTGGAGCGTCGAGCAGAGAGCGCTGCAGCCGGCCCGGGAGGCGCAGCGGCGCACACAGCTGGCGGGGCCACCGGCTGCAACACGGCGCGCACTGTTAGATAGCCGGCCACACAAAGCACCGTTCTATCTTTAACTGGTGGAAGGAGGAGGGGGGGGGGGGGGTAGTGACTATTTCCCCCTGCCCAGGATAGGAGGAGAAGGGGGGCTAGTGACTATTTCCTCCTGCCCAGGATGGATTTTCTGCTCTCCACAAAACACCCTAAACCCGGCCGGGCGCGGGGGGGGGGGGGGTAATCCCGACCACCGCATCCGGGGGGCGGGCGGGGCGTTTTTCGCCCCCCCCCCTGTCTAACTCAGTTAATAAGGGAGCTACGAAAACAATAACGACATCAAACAAAAAGTCCTCACAAGACGATTCTTAGGCACCTAACATTTTTGACCTCAGGTAAATTTTCAAGGTCAGAGGTCAAGGTCAAAGGCAAAAACCGGCACATGTGTACCTAGTGATCCAAAGTAAGCGTTCTTGAGGACGGCAGGATGCCTAAAACCGGCAAAATTGGGTGTCAAACAAAAGAAGAGAATCTGAGGATTCCGAAAAGGTGCTCAAAATCAAAGCTCAAGGCCTATGTCATCCTCAAAATTGACCTCAAATTTTGCACCTTTTCGTACATCTTGCGTGTTAACTTCCAAGTTGTTTTGAAATGTTTTGAGGCTTATCAGGTGCCTATTTGTGGTTCATCTTACGATACAAAGCTGGTTAAAGGTCAAGGTCACAGAAGAGTATCCTTACTAGAGGCTATTTCACTGATTCAAGTTAGTGATTGTAAATAAGACAATTTTGCAATTTGGAGGCTCTAAATGAAGGCTTAGAGGAAAATAGACGCCAGCTTCGTGATCAGCGGATACGAATCCATCATAAACGACATTTCATGTGTCAAGGTCAACCAAAGGTCATTCGAGGTCACATGGGGTAAACATAAAACTTGACCTTTTTCAAAAACGTATAACAAGAAAAGTTTTTCCTAACAAAATGGTATATTTTGACCTTTTCCAAACAAAATATATCTCATTCCACGCGGCTTGACAAGGCAAATGCGATGGTACCACTGCCTTAGCTCTAGGAAATTTTTTGTCGAAGTTATTTGCGAAAAAAACTATAACCAGAGCTCGGAGTCGTTGACCTGACCTCTCAGGTAACCAAAACTAGTTTTTATATTTTGATCTAGGTCAAACGCTACACAACTGTGCTCGTAATTTGTCGTTATCTCTAAAACTCTATTTTTAGCAGCTATTTGAAGTTCGCGTCTGTGACGCCGAAGTTTGCCGTGCAGGGGTCTAGAGAAATCGACCCTGTGACGTCATCAATGTGGCTAGGTCCAAATTTTTTACTTCAGATGATGTCAAATTGATGGGAGAAAAGGTACTGAAAGTTTTGCTTTCCTAACCCGCGTTCGGGAGCTATCGGAAATATTCGCCAGAGAGGGGGGGGGGGGAAACGCCCCCCGAGCCCGCGAGGGGTAAGGTAGCATTTCAAAATTTGGCGACTTCTCTTAAAGGGACCCTCCCACCTTCAAAAAAGTTTATGAATTGGCATGAAAGTGATGTCGCTCGGTTCAGAAAGAGCGAAAACGAATATCTACCAAATTTCACCGAAAAATATTCACCGGTTTTCAAGATAATAGACTTTTACTTTTGTTTACTTTTTGGGATCTCCGCTGTTCCTAGCGACTTTATTTGGAAGCAATAGTTTGGCAGCTGAAAGTGCGGCACTTGTTGCGCGCAAAGCAGCATATACCACCGCGTGCTACAAAACGTTTTAGTCAAACGTTTAAAAATCGTTAGATATCTGCGCTGACGTCACACATTCAGAGGGGTATTCCTATGCATTAGCCCCTCTGAATCAAAGTGCTGCAATTTTGAAATTCAATATTTCCGATTTAAGGCATTTCTCGAGGTTGTGAGTGCCGAAACCGGTAATTGTGAGCCAGGGACCCCATTTTGGCTATCTCAACTCAAATCTAATGTTAAGGTGGGAGGGTTCCTTTAACCGCGCATGACTGGGGAATTTTCCACAACGCGCTCCGAAAGTACTGGGCCGATAGCCAAAATTCAAACGGTGTCTGATAGTTGTTCGGTATTGTTAGACATATTTGTAAAATCTGATGGCCAATAGTTGCAAACCAAAATGATAATTAAAATCTAAATCTTTTTTTTTGTATTTTAGACGTTTCGACAACAATGTGCCATCGTCAGTAATTGAGCCAAAATATACCTGAAGTCACAAATCACATTTTGAAATAACATCCACTAATAAATCACTCATGGTAATGACATTTCGATATTTTACATTCGATCACGTTCGTTCCCCACAATGGTGCTCCCTTTCAGCAAGGATAATCTAGCTGTCGCTACTGCCATCGAATAAAATCCCCCTCTTGTGTTAGGTGTGTTCTTGGGTTTGATGTGTGCAGCCTCTAGTGCCCTCCTGATATTTTTGACTTTCCTGGAAAAGCTCCACTCATCGGTGGAGGCATCAAAGTTTATGAAGCTGACAATTTTTTTGCGCAAGTTAAATGCAATTTTCAACGATGCATTATCATGAAAACTGTCTAACTTTTGCCGTTTTTCCCTTTTAAAAATCTAACCTCATGTTAGCATGTTCGGCAGTTGAGAGATGTCTCAGGAACAATGACTTTCTTATCGTAAAAGGTCAATGTTCTGATTAGTCATAATTTCCGTCAAAAATGAAAGAATTATTTACATTTGCATTCGGGCACAGCCCATCATCAGATGTATATTTGAAAAGACAGCATATACATCGTCACAAAAACAAGAATCGACATTTCAAATTCAGCTCGTGAAAATGACACATCAGTATCCTTCGCGCCGTATGGTACCTATCTATATAAAACACACCTATAAACACACACACAAGCACAATTTTGGGGCACATACATACGATAAACTTGTTCTCACATGATACGCCACGAGGACAGATTTTCGTTCAGCCCAGGTTTTCTTTCCCTTATGTACAGTGATTCTGTAATTTTCCTATCCGGATGGTCCTTAGTTTTCTTCAAAATCCTAACCTCCAGTGGCGGGTCAGCCAGCTTATCTGCCTTCGACATCCCCGCGTGACACTCTGAAAAATGGTCACCGATCGGGGTAAGCTGTGTCTCGTTGGCAGCACACCTCAAATGCTCATTGTATCTAAGGCGCAGAGGCCGTTTCGACTCGCCGATATACTTAGCTCCACATAGCGTACAGGAGAGCTCATAAACCACGTTTTTGTCCGTGCACCTACCATTCTGCAACCTCCTGCAAGTGTTGCAGATCCTGTTGCCCGAAGGGCACGGTGGATCGCCAAACGATGAATGCACTAGCTTTTGTTCCAATGTCTCTGGCGTGTATGAGGCCACCGTAACATCCAGCCCAGAAGCACGAGCCGCCTTCTTCACCTTGCATAGCACAGTTTCATTGACATAAGGCAAAAGAAGGATCCCGCCAGACGTGTGACCTCTTCCTGCTCTTGCGCCCTGCCCCTCCCTACCATCAGCGCCAGGGGCAGCGTCGGGGACATCCCTAGTCGTATGTCTCCCTCGCCCTCCACGAGCTCCTCTACCGTCTCTACTGACCCTACGCAGCCGCTCTTTTCTTTCCACTTGTCGCCGAGTGCTCCTTAGCACGTGCGCAGGGTAACCATTTCTCGAGAACAGGTCACAGATTTTATCAAGGCTCCTTTGCTTAGACTCCTCATCAGAGGACAGTGCGATCGCGCGCGTCAATTGGGACCGCAGAGTGCAGAGCTTTGTCTGCTTGGGATGCGCTGAGCGGTAGTGGAGAATGATCCCCGCATTGTTAGGCTTGACATATAGCTCCGACTGGAATCGACACCTATCACCCTCCCGGTGCAATGTGATCAAGGTGTCCAGCATCGGGACGGCGCCCTCCCCTTCCCCAGACATCTCGTAGGTGAACTGTATCCTGGGGTTAATGCTGTTCAGATAGGTGACAAAGTCAAGTAGGGCATCTTTACCATGCAGCCAGACACCAGCAAAATCGTCAATGTACCTGACAAGGAAATCAGGTCTCAAATCGGCCCCATCCAGTGCCAGTCTCTCAAAACGGTCCATGTACAGGATGGCGACAGCTGGTGCAACCGGATTACCCATGGCGATACCCTCCAATTGCAGGTAGAATTGTTCCCCGAATCTGAAAATGTTGTTTTTCAAGCAGTGCTGTAGGA
The DNA here is from genome assembly GCF_019059575.1 of Amphibalanus amphitrite. Lineage (NCBI taxonomy): Eukaryota > Metazoa > Arthropoda > Thecostraca > Balanomorpha > Balanidae > Amphibalanus > Amphibalanus amphitrite. The sequence goes on from NW_024881684.1 coordinate 608,289, forward strand.
GCTCACACACGTCATCCACACTTAGTCCTGCAGTGTCTATATCTGTGTGGTGTCTCTCCAATGCCTCCCGCACTGCCCCCACTGCCTCGTCCACAGGTATGCTGCCATATAAGTTAGTCACGTCAATGCTAAAGAAAATAGCATCGGCAGGAACACTGTGCTCACCCCAGAATACACGCAGTCTCTCTAGGAAGTCGTCCGTGCTGACGAGATGCAGCGGCACATGCTGAAGGAGCTGCTGCAGTATTTTGTCCAACATCCAGGATGTCTTCTCGGTCGGACCGCCGCAAGCAGATATCACTGGCCTCAGCGGAACACTCGGTTTATGGTCTTTGGGTAGTCCATAAAAGACCGGGGTCCGACTGTGATTGGGTGTCAGATCCTCGATACACTTATCCGGCAGTTTGTCACGCACTGTCTGTTTGAACACACGCTTGGTGGAAGCTTCCACTTTAGCAGTCGTGTCACGGTCGAGTTGCCTGTAGTTGGTGGCATCACCGAGCACGTCGTTGGCCTTGTTAACATAATCTGTTTTGTCCAATATCACCAAGCCTTTGCATTTATCACTAGGTTTGACGACTATGTCCTCGTTCTTCTGTAGCCGTTCTAGTCCCGCGAGCTGCTCCTGGGAAACATTTCTATCTGACTTCCCGTGATGTTTGTAAATATTCAAAACCGAGCTTTTCAGCTTGCTCAGTTGTTCTTCTGTGTTCCTGTTGGTTACAGGCGGCTGCGGTTTGGTGGCGTCTGGAAAGCGAGCATCACGAAGCAGATGTGAAGTCGGTGGCGCAGTGGACTGTTGAGACGTGGTGCTCACCGCTCCAATGCCGTTCTCGATAGATGGTCCCAGGATACCACGATGGTCAGCGTTTTGATTTTGAACATTCTTGGCTCGTTCAATTTCATCCGCCCATCTCTTCCCGTAGGCAAATCGTTCTATACCTTTCTCAACATCAGTCATCAATCGACCATCCAGCTTCGGTGTGATGCCGAATTTCGGTCCATTGGCCAGCAGCTGTTCTGTTGCAGGATCCAGAACCAAAGACGACAGGTTCCTGACCCTTGCCTGTTCTCTCTCTGCAGTGTCAGCCGGCCGTGCTTCATTGAACTGCGGGCCATGGTCGGTACCACTCGCGGCTGGCTGATCTGGGGCTGACTTGCTCAGAAGTGAATAGAACTTCTTCTCATGTGTTGGGCGAATGTCATCAATTGTTGAACAAAACACGCGTTTGCAGTTGACTTTGACCCAATTGAAGATAGGTAAGTCAAGATTGAGGTCTCGCAATTCCTGATATAGTCGTCTCTGTTTACGTTCAAGATAAGCCTTCTCTTTAAAGGCATCTGAAATCGATCCGTTCAGCAGATATTTAGCAAAATCGATGTACTTACTGTCGAAATTCGTGAGTTTCGAGAAGCTCTTCCGAACCGTTTTCAAAGAGTCTTCGATAAAGCGTGGCGTCAGATTCGATCTTCGACAAGCTGTTAAAAATTCGATTCTTAAACTCGTTTTCGCAACTTTTTCGGCTATCTTCAAGTTTTGGGCAAGCACTATTTTATGGTCGTTATTAGACACAGGTATATCGTGTAGTGTTTTTGCAAGGAGCATTGATAATACTATAAATTAACTTTGAAGCGACCTTCTCCTTGATATTATGTCAAAAATGAAAGAATTATTTACATTTGCATTCGGGCACAGCCCATCATCAGATGTATATTTGAAAAGACAGCATATACATCGTCACAAAAACAAGAATCGACATTCAGCTCGTGAAAATGACACATCAGTATCCTTCGCGCCGTATGGTACCTATCTATATAAAACACACCTATAAACACACACACAAGCACAATTTTGGGGCACATACATACGATAAACTTGTTCTCACATGATACGCCACGAGGACAGATTTTCGTTCAGCCCAGGTTTTCTTTCCCTTATGTACAGTGATTCTGTAATTTTCCTATCCGGATGGTCCTTAGTTTTCTTCAAAATCCTAACCTCCAGTGGCGGGTCAGCCAGCTTATCTGCCTTCGACATCCCCGCGTGACACTCTGAAAAATGGTCACCGATCGGGGTAAGCTGTGTCTCGTTGGCAGCACACCTCAAATGCTCATTGTATCTAAGGCGCAGAGGCCGTTTCGACTCGCCGATATACTTAGCTCCACATAGCGTACAGGAGAGCTCATAAACCACGTTTTTGTCCGTGCACCTACCATTCTGCAACCTCCTGCAAGTGTTGCAGATCCTGTTGCCCGAAGGGCACGGTGGATCGCCAAACGATGAATGCACTAGCTTTTGTTCCAATGTCTCTGGCGTGTATGAGGCCACCGTAACATCCAGCCCAGAAGCACGAGCCGCCTTCTTCACCTTGCATAGCACAGTTTCATTGACATAAGGCAAAAGAAGGATCCCGCCAGACGTGTGACCTCTTCCTGCTCTTGCGCCCTGCCCCTCCCTACCATCAGCGCCAGGGGCAGCGTCGGGGACATCCCTAGTCGTATGTCTCCCTCGCCCTCCACGAGCTCCTCTACCGTCTCTACTGACCCTACGCAGCCGCTCTTTTCTTTCCACTTGTCGCCGAGTGCTCCTTAGCACGTGCGCAGGGTAACCATTTCTCGAGAACAGGTCACAGATTTTATCAAGGCTCCTTTGCTTAGACTCCTCATCAGAGGACAGTGCGATCGCGCGCGTCAATTGGGACCGCAGAGTGCAGAGCTTTGTCTGCTTGGGATGCGCTGAGCGGTAGTGGAGAATGATCCCCGCATTGTTAGGCTTGACATATAGCTCCGACTGGAATCGACACCTATCACCCTCCCGGTGCAATGTGATCAAGGTGTCCAGCATCGGGACGGCGCCCTCCCCTTCCCCAGACATCTCGTAGGTGAACTGTATCCTGGGGTTAATGCTGTTCAGATAGGTGACAAAGTCAAGTAGGGCATCTTTACCATGCAGCCAGACACCAGCAAAATCGTCAATGTACCTGACAAGGAAATCAGGTCTCAAATCGGCCCCATCCAGTGCCAGTCTCTCAAAACGGTCCATGTACAGGATGGCGACAGCTGGTGCAACCGGATTACCCATGGCGATACCCTCCAATTGCAGGTAGAATTGTTCCCCGAATCTGAAAATGTTGTTTTTCAAGCAGTGCTGTAGGAGCTCACACACGTCATCCACACTTAGTCCTGCAGTGTCTATATCTGTGTGGTGTCTCTCCAATGCCTCCCGCACTGCCCCCACTGCCTCGTCCACAGGTATGCTGCCATATAAGTTAGTCACGTCAATGCTAAAGAAAATAGCATCGGCAGGAACACTGTGCTCACCCCAGAATACACGCAGTCTCTCTAGGAAGTCGTCCGTGCTGACGAGATGCAGCGGCACATGCTGAAGGAGCTGCTGCAGTATTTTGTCCAACATCCAGGATGTCTTCTCGGTCGGACCGCCGCAAGCAGATATCACTGGCCTCAGCGGAACACTCGGTTTATGGTCTTTGGGTAGTCCATAAAAGACCGGGGTCCGACTGTGATTGGGTGTCAGATCCTCGATACACTTATCCGGCAGTTTGTCACGCACTGTCTGTTTGAACACACGCTTGGTGGAAGCTTCCACTTTAGCAGTCGTGTCACGGTCGAGTTGCCTGTAGTTGGTGGCATCACCGAGCACGTCGTTGGCCTTGTTAACATAATCTGTTTTGTCCAATATCACCAAGCCTTTGCATTTATCACTAGGTTAATTCTTTCATTTTTCATTTTTCATAATTCTTTCATTTTTGACATAATATCAAGGAGAAGGTCGCGTCAAAGTTAATTTATAGTATTATCAATGCTCCTTGCAAAAGCACTACACGATATAATTTCCGTCACTTCGAATATTTTCCTAATCCTACAGGGTGTTCCATAAGTTCGTTCTCACCTAAATTTTAGTTTAGAGGCTCTCTTGCCTAAAGGCACGCTGAACTTGGTTTGTAACTGAGCTTATGCGGTTGCCATGGCTGGTAGCAATATGCTCCACAGTAAATTATTTCTCTAGACAAGAGTTTTTGCTAGAGAGTCCACTTCTATAGAGACGGCTAACTCGCAACATAGAGGTCTCGGATACGGGTACGTCTCGGTATTTAGTCACCACGTGACCATTCGCGACGATTGAGGGTAATTGAGGCCATTCAGTCTGTAGCCAATGTAATGTCTGTCGCTAACTGTACGCGCAGTCAGCAAGTGACACCGATGATTTGCCGGGAGTCAATCGCTGCAAGTTAATCCTCTTTCCAGGCAGCCCTCAGGAGTGAGCCATGTGGCCAAAACTGTCTGGCGTCGAAGTGGCCATCAAAAAGGTCAAAATGTTTAAAAGTTGATAGGCTGGCTTTTCAGGATGGATTATCAGCTGGCTGTTCCTTATAGGTATCTTGTAGCAAAGTTTACAAACACGCAGCCTCGCATACACTTGTACGTAAGTATCTACAACACATGAGCGAGAAAAGTGATATTCCACAAGCCGCCGGGTGGTTCAATGAACTCGTATATACAGGCGCTCCCTGTCGCGGTTTAAGTTGCTACTTGCTCATCGGTCCTCTCCCTTCACACTGCACACAGTTGGTTATTTGAACAGATGGCTTCGATAGCTGACAAGATACCAATCGTTGTCGATAGCTGCTCCTAGTTGGCATCATAAGGTACCGGCAGCGTCTGCCGTACTTAATCAGAGCTGCTTGTAGGTGGGACGGTAGGTATAGGAGAACATCGCACACAATAGCCCGAGTGGATAGCGCCGCTGTAAAGTATATAACTCCGTCGGCTAACCGACACAGCCATAGGAGACCCAGAAGTTATTTTATATGTTAGTTAACCCGCGCCCCACTGGGGTCTGCGTATATCACGCCCTACTGGGGGGGGGGGGGGGGGCTCTCAATAGCCCCCCCCCCCTCCTGACTCCGATACTACTGGGCCGATCGTCAAAATTCAAACGGCGTCTGATAGCCCCGGAAAAAACTGTCGAGCAAACCTAATTTCATTGACCTCGAGGTTACCGACGACGTCACAGGTCAGGTCAAAGTAAAAATTATTAGCATTTCGGCTTGTTCACATTTTGGGCTCTGGCCGCCGTCTTACAAGTCAGATCAGGCTCATTTTTGGTTTACACACTCGTGAATAGATGCTCTAGATACCTTGAGGGTACAAAACTTGTACTTTGATTTTCAGGTCAGGGTCAGGTCATCACAGGTCACGGAATTATTATAACATGCGTCGGTCACGTGACACATGTTTTATGGTCCATTTAGGCCATAGATTTCGAATTTGATGTCGTCTGTGTCATTCGAGGTCATTTTGAGTCGAATTTAGCTTAGGTCAGGTCACTTTCAGGTAAAAAAGGTCAAATTTTGAAGTTAAAATTTTTCAACAAAAAGAGTGTCTATTGGATGCAGTTTGAGCTAAGGAACACGATGGTGATATTTATATTGGTATACGATGTCAAATATGTACTGAAAAATTGATTTGAAAAATTAATAATTCTGATTTTTTTGCAATAATGAGTATAACTTGACCATTTTTGAAGATATTTAGCTAAAACTTGCTAGAGTTAGTCATAAACTCATAAGCATGCGTTCTGTCACATGTTATCCGGGTTTTTCGAAAAGTCAAAAACTTTTTGAAAAAAATATAATTTTTTTTATAAAATATTATATTATATTATATTATATAAAATTTTCGAAATATTATTTTTTTTTTAATCCGAGATAGCAGTTTGATAGCGCAGTCAATCCTGAGTCCTTTCATGCAAAAAAAAAAATTGGATCTAGCTTAAAAACTGAGCTCTTGGGAGCGATTGCCGTGGTTCAATGTTTTGCGTCGAAATCGGCCGAACATGACGTCACTCTGACGTCATTTCCGGCCGACCTATGGTAGCTACGAAGTTCAAATTTTAACACAAGGTGTCTAATTGATACAGCCGAAGGTACTGAAAGTTTGGCGTCGATACGTCAAGTGGTTTGGATGTTATTGCAGAAAAACGGGAGGGGGGCTATGAATAGCTATGAATAGTGGGGCGCGGGTTAAGGGATATACTTCCCAATAACGTGCTTCATCTTTACTTCTCCGAAAATTTATCGGATTTTGATCTGTTATGCCTATTTGTTCATTTTAACCCTCGCACGACCAGGCCATTTCTCATAACACGAACGACCAGGGGGGGGGGGTGTTACGACCCCCCCCCCCTGGCGTTTCGAAACGGAAGGTCGTAGAGCTTAGCGAAAAAAAAAAAAAAACCAACGGATTGCTCTCAACGAGATCTCGCGATTGGTGGTATATTTTTTGGTCCTAGGTCAACATTTGACCTACTTATGACCGGTCAAAGGTCAAATTTTCGGAAAAATCTAACTTTTTCAGATTTCCGCGCCGATTGCGGCAAAACGGTAAGAGATATCGACTTGAAACCTTCACTAACGTGATCCTTGATCAATTCTCTATCGTTTGGTGTGTATTTCGATGTCATAACTTTAAAAATGATGCGTTGGGAGCATCGGAAGTCTGCAAGGTCATTTGTCCATTGGGTCACGTCAGGCGTGTGACGTCACTGACCTGACCCTGACCCAAAATGAACTACAAGAAACAACCGACGATGCCTGAAATGGATAGCAAATTTGAATTCAGGGCATCAAAATACCCCGAAATGGCATACAAGTGCAAGAAGTCATTACAGGTCAACCGAGGTCAATGACCTTACCTTGACCTTTAGTGACCTTCAAAATGTCAACGGACATTGTGCCAATGTCAAATCAGCCAGTTGTGATTCTATAAAACAATCCATCAGTGCGTCAGGTCAGTCGGCATTTATACCAATGTGAAGCAATCTCCAATTTAGCGTAAATCTGGCCGGAGGTTGTTCCCTTTATGACGTCATAACTCCGTGACCTGACATGACCTTGACAAAAAAATTACCAAAAGTTGCGCAAAGGATGCCCCAAAGGGTACTGAAAATTTGAGCAGGCTATCTGAAACGGTTCGGCGTGTAGCTAAGAAAAACCTCGGGGGGGGGGGTACAACCCCTCCCCCCTAGGCGTTCTAGGGTTAAATCAAACTTCGTCTTGTAAAGGTTGTTGGGCTTCGCTTCCTTTCTATGCGAGGGAAAATGTATAATTTCGTACATTTGGAGCGCTGTGAGAGGGACAAGTGCTCAAACTGTGCCTCTCGAACTGCCAGTGGGCACGGCGGTGAGCGATTTTGCTTTAAGTTGCCTCACCGTGTACTGCACCCGAAAAATATTCAGCATCGTATGAATTAGTACTCACAAGACCAATTCTTTGTTCTTTCTCAGCTCAGGTTCAGGTCAAAGCTAGTAGGTTGGGTATTCATTTACTTTAGGTCCGCAAAACAGACGGATAAGTAAAAGCCATTCCCAAGATATTCTAAGGCCTCCTGATTTCATTTCTGATACTTATTCCTTCTAGAAACCAATTCAAAAGCACCAGTACACTATTTACTATTTACCATCACCACCAACCTATCCCTCTCACCTCCGACCGGAACTGCTCAGTGCGCGCGTCAAAAGACCGTCCAAGGTTGAGAGAATTTACGAATGATGCTAAGTTGCTAAAGAAGTGACGTCATAGGATTGAGCGAATTTAACGATGATACAAAATTGTAAGGAAACTGACGTTAAAATACTCGTAGTGAAGCATTGCAGTGCCGAAGGCATTGCGTGGGAGAGATAACAGGAAATGGTTAGTCAAATATTTTTAGGTTAAGTGGTTATGGAGCAGGCTTCAGCCCGAAATCCATAACCACTTAACCTAAAAATATTTGACTTACCATTGCTTGCAATCTATTCCTGGGAGCGGCTTTTTCCTTATCCCCCAGCAGGCAAACATCAGTAGGTCAGGTTAGGTAAGGTTTGATTATGTTGGGCCCGTATGTAAAAGAACATGTCCAAATCAATCCGATAGCTAGGATAGGAATATGGAAGATCTTTGAAAAAAGTAAAATGTACGCTACATTATTTGTCACAACCGTCACAATTTTTTAAGTAGAAATATTCAAGGGTTTATTTTGATATTTTCCGCGTCGTAATGTTCCCTACGTTACAGGGCCTTAACCCGCGCCCCGTAGGGCTACCGGCGGACCCTACCACCCGTAGGGGGGGGGGCCGTTTCGGCCCCCCCTAAGATCTCGGAAAGTTACCGGCCGATTTTCAAAATTCAAACGGCGTTCGATAGCCCCACCCGGGAACTACCTTGTGACCAAATTTCATTGACCTAGGTCAAACCGATGACGTCACAGGTCAGGTCAAAGGTCAGATTTTCACCGTTCACAGGCAATTCAAGAAATGTGCTGTGAAAGCGAGTAAATTGGTAATTTATTGAAAACCATCGATGGTACATTGTTCGTCACACACATACCTTGCTATCTGAGGTCACTGATACCAGGTCAGGTCACAGCGAGGTCAGGTCACCGGGGGTCACAATATGAATGTGTCGTGTGATACATGTTTTATGGTCCATTTTACATGACAAATGCGATTATGTGGGTTAGGCAGCCTTTGAGGCCAGCCTAGGTCACGTTTTTGTGAAGGTCAGGTCAAGGTCAGGTCAAATTAGGTCAAATTTCAAAGTTGATATTTTTGCATAAAATGGGTATCGATTCGATGCAGCTCGTCACAAGGAGTCTAATGGTGGTCTTTGTTTTGCTCTACGAGTTCTAGAATTGCCAAAAATTGAGTTTGAAAATTTGACGTCATCATTTTTGAACAGTTTTTTCGCTATAACTTGGCCAAAAAACGAGGTATCGATCTGAAAGTTGGTATGTAGATAGAAGACGGTAGGCACTATCACATATATTCCGGTTTTTTCGAAATTCAAAAAACTTTTTGGATTTTTTGGCGAATATATCCAAAAAAATGCTTTTTTGATTTTTGGGGGTCAAAACTCAAATTTCAAAAATTCGAGATAGCAGTTTTGTAGCCCTGTCAATTCTACACCTTTTATGTTTTGGTCATTTTTCTGTATCTTCAAAGCTGTAGTCCTGACAGGTCTTCTCGCGAAGGTCTTTTTTCGGTCGAAAATGACAGAACATGACGTCACTCTGACGTCATTTGTGGCCAACCTATCATAGCCTCTGGAAAATGTTGTGGTCACAATGTGTAAAATTGATGCCCGGAGGGGTCCTGAAAGTTTGGTGGCGATATCTCCAGCCGTTTAGGAGATATCGACCGAAAAGGACAGGGGGGGCCGTTTCGGCCCCCCCCCTACGGGGCGCGGGTTAATGGTGGCCTTCTTCCACGACTTGAACCTGTCACGAATGTTTTCTTTTTTATTTGTTCGGCATTGATAAGCTTCTTTGACAAAGCTGACTGACATGTGTGGCAAGTCACCGTATCAGTATCAACATGATAGCTCAGAAACGGGAATTGATTGTACCAATTCCGCCGAAAACTCCGACCCTTGGAGACCGGAAACAAGGCCAGCACAGGCTGGGTCGGACGGTCAGGGAGGCCTCGTGCTTCACCTTTAGTGGGGTGAGGGTGAAGCTCACCTACTATGCATTTCAGACCCCATGAGACCCTGCTTTTCGGCGATAATTTCTTCAATTTTTGTCCAATTAGCTTGAAAATTTGGCAGACGATATTTCAGCTCAAGCGCCAATTTTTGTCAATATGGTCTCTTAACAAAATATCAAAATTTAGAGCACTTGTCGTTGGCTCGTAATGTTAATCAGTTTTTGCACCCGGATAGAGGCTCGCTCGCTACCGCACCGGATTGGATAGGAGCGCTGGCCAATCACGTTGCGCCGGGCCCAACTAAACTCCGCCCACTGGCCGTGACCGCGATGGGTCTATGCCGCTTCAGTCGGTGTCAGCACCGCGGAGAGGTCGGAGCGGGACCACATACTGGAGACAAGTGAAGCTGGCAAAGTTGTTTCGGGACGAAAGCCAAAAAATTATCCGTTTGAGGGCATTTGGTATCCTCCACCTTATTTTGGTATTTAAACGTCGAACCAGCTCAGAATATTCAGAATGATCAGAATCAAGGTGGGATCTTTTGGAACGGAACCGACCGTAGAAGGAAAGATGGATAGACTCTTGGACTCTGAACATTTATTTAAGCCGGAGTTGCACCTATCTCATCGTCAGGTTGGGTCAGGTCACTACCCGATTACCTATAAGATCATGTGTAAGCCTGTGCTTAACCCGAAAATATTGATATATTTGGCAGTGCCAATAAATGTTTCTGAGGAAGGCGCAGAAAGCAACAAAGTAGGATGAAGAGTCTCGGGCACGGCCGATTGCCTGGGGCATCGCTCCAGCGAAACGACCGTATTCGTGATTCGTGAAGCGGTGCGGGGCGCCGGGTGGGGCAGAGGCGTAATGTGTCGTATGGTAGAAATGGCCTTTATCGCGGTGTCATGTGTGTGTTATATTGTTAAGACGTGCACAAAAAGAAATAGCAATGTGGCAGGCGGACGTTGGGCACTACACGAGAACGATCATCAATAAACTCGTATCTTTTTTTGTAAAACTTAAGTAACAGTAGGTATGTCCTCAATGGTGAGGAAGCTATCTTTAGGCTTTTACTTTTCATGTTTGCATTTCAACACACAAGCACTGGGGGCAAAGTTAGTCTGGCGACCTCCTCAACCTAAGTCGATGATCAAATGAATTAGTCCTGAAGGTGTTCAATGGTTGCACCGGGATGATATAAATCGATCACGCCGGCATACATTCCTAATCAAATTTCATATATCAAACACATAAATTGCATCATGTTAATGGTGATTCTGTTTTGCAATTTTGACGTAGTCTGACGCGATACATAATCTTACGCAATCATTTGAAATCAACAGCGTCTTTTATGCGCGTTTTTTTCACAAGCCCCGAATCTTGTGTGGAAATATATTTTTTTTTGTGACTGAACAAGGTGTACGTACATTTGTGATAGATACAATTAGTCGAGGGCTTCAGCTGGTGCGTTACTTATGCGCGCTATTTAGCTCATTCGATGACATTACGGCTGCAACGACAACTGCACGGCAGCTACGGTCCATGCGAGCCGCCCCGGTGCGACAGCTACTGCCCCGCCCGCTCCACGCAGCCGACTGACCGGCCAAGGTCACTACTCCGTCCGCCGGGAGGGCGGAGCTTAATGGTCACGTGTTTGTGACGTCACACCTACGCGCGGATAGCCTCTACTCCACTGACGGATTTACGGAGCCGATTTTAACATTACGAGGCAACGACAAGTACCCTAAAATTTGATATTTTGTTAAGAGACCATATTGGCGAAAATTGGCGCTTGAGCTGAAATGTGAATTGTGAAAATTTGAAGCAAATTGGACAAATAGTAAATAAATTATCGCCGAAAATTAGGGTCTCATGGGGTCTGAAAAGCATAGTAGTTCTTCGTCCACTGTCTCAGGATCGGTGTCCCGCCGCTGCGTCTCGGACGGCGGGGGCGGGTCGTCGGCGCTCTCTCCCGGCTCGGCTGGACTGTCGGGGTGCGGGACCATCGGAGTCGGGCTCGGGCCGCCGGCAGGATCCGATGTGGAACGGGTTGCAGGAGCTGGATGGCATTAGAAAAAGACAGGAGACATATTAGGACACCAACGTGACGGATACTGCCAAAGAGTGGTGCTGACTTGATCTGACGTGATTAGATACATTATGTGAATTCAAATTATACAATGATTTGTGATGTTTTGTTCACATTGCATATGGCATTAAGCTATGCAATGCATTTTCGCCAAATAGTAGTGGTTCATAACCAATAACGGTTCACCACATTGCACTATACGGCTGCTCAGTCGTTACGACTCACCTTCCGGTCGGCTGGAGCTGCCAACATGATGGGTAGCCGACAGGTTTCGGTTCAGTAGACGTGATGGTAGTAGTACCGGAGGGATAGGGAAATCAGGTGTAAGAAGGTACATTGGCCGTTAACGTAAAGCGTTGTAATTATTTCAGATATTCATAGGTACCGGAATACCATCCGCTATGAGTAAAAACGACGAATCAATCGTTAACTGTTTGTGGGATAAAAATCAACAATGATTAAATTTACATTAAATTTGCATGTAAAACAGAGCATATTGCGTTTTGATATATTCATGACACGTCAATGTGCTCCTCATTTCATGGTCAAACACATGACTACATGATGCGGCATGCCAACCGGCATGTTTCGCAGCGTAGCAGGCTTGAAGTTAGCCCATACCTACTGACTTAACATTCGCCGTGAGCTCCTGGAGGCTGGAACGGCGCTTCGCTTCGACGAGCCACGATTTCAGTATCCCCAACGTATTTTCATGAAATTTTTGATCCCATGAGTTGCCTGACATGTGATCTTGCGACAGATGCCTGCCACACTCTCCTGGCACCGCTTTTTAGCTTTTATTGACCTGTTCACCGATTCAGTGTCTCGCTTGAAGATGGGCCTACGACCTTCCGGATGTCATTTTCTTCTCCAAAAATGTGTTCATGCTTGCGGTTTGAGTTGAGTTAGAACGCGGATATTCCTTCCAGGTCTTCGTGGAGAAGCATTCTGCGTCCCAAAACTGTTTCTGGATCACCAATCGCATCCTGGTCAGCGTCTGGAGGCCTATAACCCCGCAATACCGTGACCCTGGCCTTTTGCATAGGAAAAAAGAGGGACGAAACGGAGGCCTTCTCTTTCGCCTGGGACCGTTTTAGGGTTGGACGAGTGTTTCATCTCGAACATGGACTAGGTAGTCCAGATGAGCACGCTGATGTCATCGGCCCTTCAGTTTTTTGGCCTCAGGCATAACGAAACACATACTTGACCATTTTAACCCTCGCCCGCACATGGGGGGGGGGGGGGTTGCCACCCCCCAGGTAGTCTTTCTGCTCTGCACTTAACATTTTTAGAGCTAGAAGGCTGATTTTTCGTATAGCTGCTTCTCTATCCTTTCTTGATGTCCACTGAAACTTTCAAGTTTCTGTGATTTTTGGTTTCGGAGATATGACCTTGTTTTTCAGGTCATGTCATGACCCAAATGGCCAATTCTCAACATCTTGCGTTGGCTCTGGTCCTTGTGAACTTTTGACACCTTGATTTCGGCCTTTTATGCCAGTCTTACCACCCACCTATCATGGAACATGTTCGACGATGTACAGATGTCAGGGTCAGGGTCAAGGTCAACCTAGGTCATCTAAGATAATAACGTTTTAGGCAAGCGGAATTTACTTTTTGTGAAGTTTTTTGACTGCATTTTTGGTAAAAGCCTCTCAGATCGTGATTTCATGTAATATGGACACAAACACTCGGTGCACACATCAGTATACACACAGACACACACAGACATACAAACACATATAATTGACCTTGACCTAACTTGACCTGAAATGACCTCAGCAGCAAAAACCTGGTCGGGTAGTGTGACAAAGAGGTTCTAGCTGGCTTGGCACCAGAAAACGGCATCGTCATCGGTATACATATATAAGCAGCGCACTTGATATCCAACGGTGACCGAAAACAGCAACATTTTTTAGTTTGACCTGACCTGGAAGGTCAATGAATGACCTTAGAAGGTAAAACTGGGTATCATTGGATTCGTCTCTTCCCAAAGAATCTTTTTGATCTCTACCGCTAAGCTCTATCTCCCACAGGAACGAAATGGCGCGGGGGTGGCACCCCCCCCCCCCCCATGTGCGTTCTATGATGGGAAAATGGCATGTGCGGGCGAGGGTTAAGACATTTTCGACTGTTTTGAGTCCTCCGGTAAGTCTAAAGCTTAAGTCAACTTGAGTTTTTTTTCGTCATCCTTCCAACAGGCTGATGCGCCCACTTACAGGAAGGCTCAACAGGCTGATGCGCCCACTTACAGGAAGGCTCCTGCTCCTCCTCTTCCTTACCCCTCCCCCCTAGGCTACGGCTAACGTGGGAGCCCACCCCACTCCTGGTGACACAGCTGGGGACGACGCCCGCGGGACGGGCGACACCGGGAATCGAACCCAGAGCCACCCGCACCGCGGGCCGACGCCTTAACCCGCGCCCCGTAGGGGGGGGCCGAAACGGCCCCCCCCTGTCCTTTTCGGTCGATATCTCCTAAACGGCTGGAGATATCGCCACCAAACTTTCAGGACCCCTCCGGGCATCAATTTTACACATTGTGACCAAAAATTTTTCCAGAGGCTGTGATAGGTTGGCCACAAATGACGTCAGAGTGACGTCATGTTCTGTCATTTTCGACCGAAAAAAGACCTTCGCGAGAAGACCTGTCAGGCCTACAGCTTTGAAGATACAGAAAAATGATCAAGACATAAAAGGTGTAGAATTGACAGGGCTACAAAACTGCTATCTCGGATTTTTGAAATTTTTGAGTTTTGATCCCCAAAAATCAAAAAAGCATTTTTTTTGGATATATTAGCCAAAAAATCCAAAAAGTTTTTTTAAGTTTCGAAAAAACCGGAATATATGTGATAGTACCTACCGTCTTCTATCTACATACCAAATTTCAGATCGATATCTCGTTTTTTGGCCAAGTTATAGCGAAAAAACTGTTCAAAAATGATGACGTCAAATTTTCAAACTCAATTTTTGGCAATTCTAGAACTCGTAGAGCAAAACAAAGACCACCATTAGACTCCCCGTGACGAGCTGCATCGAATGGATACCCATTTTATGCAAAAATATCAACTTTGAAATTTGACCTAATTTGACCTGACCTTGACCTGACCTTCACCAAAACGTGACCTAGGCTGGCCCCAAAGGCTGCCTAACCCACATAATCGCATTTGTCATGTAAAATGGACCATAAAACATGTATCACACGACACATTCATATTGTGACCCCGGTGACCTGACCTCGCTGTGACCTGACCTGGTATCAGTGACCTCAGATAGCAAAGTATGTGTTTGACGAACAATATACCATCGATGGTTTTCAATAAATTACCAATTTACTCGATTTCACAGCACATTTCTTGAATTGCCTGTGAACGGTGAAAATCTGACCTTTGACCTGACCTGTGACGTCATCGGTTTGACCTAGGTCAATGAAATTTGGTCACAAGGTAGTTCCCGGGTAGGGCTATCAAACGCCGTTTGAATTTTGAAAATCGGCCGGTAACTTTCCGAGATCTTAGGGGGGGGGCCGAAACGGCCCCCCCCCCCTACGGGTGGTAGGGTCCGCCGGTAGCCCTACGGGGCGCGGGTTATAGGTAGTGTGCCAGCTTTCTTGGACCGTATGGAGTTAATGGCCCAGATAAGGAGAACCGGATTTTTAGAACTTATCCATACCTTCAAAACTCATGGAAACGTCTTAAATTCTTCAAATTTTGAGTACCCCAGTGCGAAATTCGCCCCGACGTGTTGTCGGTCGTACCCCAACCACATTTCACACCACTATGAACAATAAATGCACACACTGAAATCGCTATTACCGATATGCTCATCCAATCAAGTTTCGATAAACCCGTTCATCATCATCTCCTGCGGTTTCGAACACGCCTGTTAGGTGGCTTCTGATGCTCGTCGGGGTCGGAATTTCCAAATACGCGTGGTGCGTCGGGCCGCGCGCTCTGACTTCGGCCAAGAAAAATGCGTCAGCTGATCATTGTCATTTCTGCCACTTGCGTGTGGTGAAATGGGGTCATAACTTATAAGACGGCTTTTTCATATCAATTATTTTACATAAAATCATATTTCAAACCATAAATAATGTTCGACAGCCAAATAAAAGAAACAATACCAATACGGGCTTACAGTTTAAGGCTCGACATTGTGTTGTCTACGATTAGACAGCTGATAACTCATTCCCGTACGTCGTACGGTCGTAACACTATAATGACCTTTGCTTATTGTCACAAGTGCGCCGCATTCGCGATTGTTGCCCGACGCCTGTTTGCAGGTGAGCCCACTACAGTTGTTATACATATCTAAAAACCGAAAAACTTTTAGGCGAAAAAGGCACTATTCCAGGCCCATTTTTGATTTTTTTTTGCGATATTAGGTAAAAACAGAAGCTTCTTATCCTAGGAAAAATAAAATGGGAAATCTTTCAAAGGTGGCACACTACCTTTAACCCTCGCCCGTAAACGGCGATCTGCCACCTTCGCCCATGCAGGGGGGGGTTGGTGCGACCCCCCCTTGGCGTTTGAAAACGGAGCGTCGTAGAGCTTAGCGGAAAAGACCAACGGATTGCTCTCGCCGAGATCTCGCGATTGGTGGTATATTTTTGGTCCTAGGTCAACATTTGACCTACTTTTGACCGGTCAAAGGTCAAATTTTCGGAAAAATAGACTTTTTTTCAACTTTCCGCGGCAATTGCGGCAAAACGGTGGGAGATATCGACTTGAAATCTTCACTATCGTGTTCCTTGATCAATTCTCTATCGTTTGGTATGTATTTCGTTTCCCTAGCTCTAAAAATGGCGCGTTGGGAGCGCCGGAAGTCGGCAAGGTCACAGTCGGCGGCAGAAATTCGAAAAATCAAAATTTAAATTTTTGAAATCTGATTGTATTTTTGGATTTAGAAGGTCCATTTGCTCCCTATAGAAGCTAATATTGCTGCATATTCCCATTGAGGTGACAAGAATTAGCAAACTAGTGGTTCGGGCGCTTTTCAAAAATAGTACCGGACGCTGTTCCTCTTGTGACGTCATAGCTCCGTGACCTGACCTGACCCGGTCAAGTTTCTTATACCATATGATAGCCAATACTTACCCCAACATGCATGGGAAGTTTCATCACGATCCATCAACCGATGTCCGTACCACCGGCAGGAAACCTCGGGCGTTGGCACTCAGTTTGTGAAAATCCGGCCGGAGGCTGTTCCCTTTGTGACGTCATAACTCCGTGACCTGACATGACCCGGTCAAATTTTTTTTTTATCAAAAGATGCGCAAGGTTTGCCCTATAAGGGACCCAAAATTTGGCGGCGCTGCGCGCCGCCGTTTTTGCACTATTTCCGAAAAACCTCAGGGGGGGGGGTTGCACCAACCCCCCCCCCCCTACATGGGCGAGGGTTAACCAACTGCGCCACCAGGGCCGAGTTATGTACCCCGAAAAATATTCTTAGGCATCTGTCAGGTAGGTCGAATGTATGAGTGTATAGGTCGAATGTAAAGCCCTGGTGACGTCACTGACATTTCTTTTATGGAGAATTTCGCCGTTAAGGAACATATTTTACAAACGAAAATATGTATTTTATTAGGAAAAAATATAATCTTCCGATTTCATCATTAAACTTATATGTATGATTTAATTAAAAAACTTGAAATCCTTTGAGTGTTTGTCCCAACCCCTGCTATACCTTTGGTCACGTGACTGTCATGATAAACTTTGCGTTTTGCAATGTTACGACTTAAACAGAAGTAATTTCAATATTTCCCCATTGACTTATAAGGGTTTATCGTATAAGTTTCCTGTATCTGAGGATTTTTAAAGATTGCATCTTGTTCTCCACTCAACTCCGCGTAAGATGCCGGGTTCTGTGTCTACATAGCTTGAACGTAACGGATGCAGCGGCCGCAAACGTAAATAGAGGTCCCGAATTCCCTATTCCCCAGCACAGGCGGCGGCCGCTTCCCTGGTCTGTGCAACATGGCGGCATTGTTGGACACCATCTGGCGGCCGATGCGCCTTCCACATTATAGAGTTCAGTGTAGTCAACCCAAGGGCGAGGGTGACGATACTGAAGCAACCATTTTTTTCATAAACAAATGTTTAACACAACAAAACTTGATAAATAATTACTTACGAGGCACACTGATAGATAGCAAACACCACTGTAATGATATCGCGATGAAAGCTAAGTAAAATGTCCATAATTTTATGGAAGCATTGACACATGTCACATGTCATCTCTTCCACAAATGACAGCCTTGATGGCGGCGGCCATTTGCATTTAGGCACGGAACTG
The DNA here is from genome assembly GCF_019059575.1 of Amphibalanus amphitrite. Taxonomy (NCBI): domain Eukaryota; kingdom Metazoa; phylum Arthropoda; class Thecostraca; order Balanomorpha; family Balanidae; genus Amphibalanus; species Amphibalanus amphitrite. The sequence continues at coordinate 626,150 of NW_024881684.1, forward strand.
TATAAGATATTTTTTTCTTTTTTGCTTTAGTACACTTAAGTAAAAAATTCCATGTTTATATTTTGGAATCTTAAAATTAATTCAAGAAAGACTGTAGGCTGCTATTGCTGAAAAATGAAGAACCAGAAAATGTTCAATTATTTTCAATTAGTTATTGAGCTACATCAGTACTTGGCGCAGCTGCGACATACTTTTTTTTTAGATGTGTTCAGTTTTGAAACTGCTGTGTGCGAATCAAGCCAAAAACCAATTATGTTTTAGGAATGATTTTGATTACATTGCTAGCGATCTCTATCTGTTGAGGAGAGCAGGAAAGAGAACACTAATTAAATAAAATAAATTATCCACAGAATCGCTCAGTCATTAACAGAGGCTGTTTGAAGTTGAGCGAAGTTGAGGAATTGTGGGGTGATGATATTGATAAATGCTTCCGTCAATATCAGATGATAATGGTGAAGCTAGTGCTGTATAAACTGCAAAACACAGTCAAATTTGTTGCTAATAAATGCTTTGGAAATTTTGAGTAAGGTAGTTAAAGTATGTTTTCCAGCATACAGTGAGTTAAACATTGTCTATGTCTTGCACATTAGCTTTCTTTGTAAGATAATTATCCTCATGGTATTGGAATTTGCTAGCACTGATAAGTTGCTGTTCGAGAGAAAACGTACCGTGCCGCACAGCGACGGCAGCGCGCGGCGGGCACGGCCGAGCCCCGCCGTCCACGTGGTCCTCTGCGGGGCCTGGGGGGTCATCTGGAGTGTATTTAGGGCCTTGATCTGGAGCACATATGTGTGTCGGCAGTTCGCAGCGAAACGACGACGACGGCGCGGCTCCGCCGGCGCAACGGCGCCGGTGTCGTACGATTCAATTGACGTGCAGTGTGTGACGACTAATCCAGAAATAGACATTCATCAAAGAACTCTTTTGGTCCTCAGGTTAATGAAACGATACGATCAGCTACGCAATTCTTAGTGAACTGGACGATTACATGAACACTTTGGTCTGTCGTGCTGGATCAGAGTAAACGACCACGAATCACACGAACAGTTGCCATTTAACCTTGGTAGACTGATGTGTTTGATATTACAGTTAACGTGTTTGCCCATTTGTTTGGACATCATGCATTTGGGAGAAATATGTCATGATTGCCATTTTTCTTCATCCAACGTCATTTAGCAAATCAAATTTGTGTTCAGAGGGTTTATCAAAAAAGCTTTCAAATATTTTATGGCAGTAGTTGATTTTCATAATACCGACAAAATACCAAATGCTTTTGGTATATAATACCGAACACCGAATCGGTATTGGTTCGCTATCGGTATGTATACCGAAATTTCGGTAACCGATTGACACCACTAGTTCGGACTACAAAATATTTCCTGCCTCATGAATAAAAAATATAATTTTTGATGAACCTAATTCATGCAAGACATAAAAAACATTAGAAATTATGTCAAAGAAAACGATTGTTTATAAATGGACAGCTGACGGCATGCCTCCCGCGTCCCCTGGCTTGAAGCTTCGGCTCCGTGTTACCTTAGTATCTATTTATGACAGTGCCACTAATAGGGATAAACAAACTCGGCCACAGCTGCATCGAAGCGATGTGAGACGGCCGCGTGGCGCGTGGCTGGCCTGTGGCAGCTGCAGCTGGTGGTCGGCTCCGTGGCCACTGACCTGCCGAAGCGGCCGCGCTGCTTGGTGCCCGGACGGCGGTGGCCGGCGCCGGAGGCCGCCGCCGCCGGCGCGCTCGCTGGTGACGAGGCTGCTGCGGCGGGCTCCGCGGCACCAGGCGGCCCAGCAGACAGACCAGGGCGCTGGTCGGCCGCTCCGGCTCAGCCCGAATGGATGCCAAGTGCTGCTGCTCTCTCCTCACCCAGGGATCTGGGGGCGCCCACACGGCAGCCTCCCACCTGCACAGCCAGTCGGTCACGCTGTTAGCCACCGTACAATCTATGTGCAGTGTGCACTCAGAAAAAAGGGTGTTGTTGCAGGAATGGGGTTTTATTTCTGTTTGTGGGTGCATGGGCAACCAACAAAGTCAAACTGGGCACGTGCAAACGCTCCTGAGCACCCGCGATAGGAAGTTTAAAGAAATGCGAGACAAAAATCAACGTTCAAGATCCTACCGGTAAATTTCATCTCCTGCTGATTGCGGCCTCCTTCAAACTGATCTCACCAATATTTGCAAATGGTCCACCGCCTGGTGTCTTTCTCTCAGTACTCAGCTAGCACGTCGCGGAAAAAAACGAGCGTGTGCGCCGTTACGAGACGCAGAGATTGATATCCAATTTTAAGGTTCTAGGTCAACCGGTGACCTCTGAGGTCAGGTCAAGTGCCCCGAGGTACGGTTCTGTTTTTGGTGAATAACTTAGCAAAAAAACGGTCGCAGAACCGCGATTTTGGCAGCATCGTGTTTGCCTCGCTCAGGCGCTTCGAATGATATAGTTTTTGTTTGGGTCAGGTCAACTTAGGGTGTTGACCTCATGTCACGGTCTGGTCAGCACCCCAAGGTCACGAAGTCGGTCGGAGGAGGTCATGTCGCATATCATTCGATTCGGCGGGTCTTCCTGAGTCCATTGGTGGCTTTCCCGACTCGCTAGCGCAATTTGATCGGGAGTTATTGACGAAAAACAAATATGACCTTTATGACGTCATAAATAACGTCACGCAAGGTCAACATTGCAAAAGTGACGCATCTTACCTTGCAATGAGTGCATTAAATCACGATTCTGTGTGCTTGAGATAGTTGGAGATCGTTCCCGGCGCCAGAATAGCAGTTTTCATTTTTCCCCATTGACTTAAAATGGTGAGGTCACGAAAATGACCTGACCTCATATGACCTTTAGGATAAATCCGAGATACACAAGTCGTGAGACTCGTAATAGATACTAGATCCTGTAAGTTTCATTTCCCTGTGAAAGCTCCTATGGCAGGGAGGGCGTTGCGAAGTTGCGATATCTTAAGACCGTGCAGAGGTTCACTTATGACGTCATAGGTCAGTGACCTGACCTGACCCGAAAATACTGTTGGTGTCAAAAGATCTGGCTTGAATCAAAGGTCAGGTATGCTAAGTTTCAGCTCTCTATCTCAAGCGTGTTTGGACTTCGGAGCTATCGCGAACAAAACCTATGGGGGGGGGAGGACCCGGCCCTGTCGCACTAGAGGACTTTCCTTGTCGGACGACGTGGTGTATGTAGCGCGAATGAAGCTATAAAAAAAGACGAGTCGATACGTCCAGAACAGATGCTTTTCAGGTATAAAAGATGGAACTGGGTACGGCGCGCCCCGAGGGATGAAACCTGAAAGAAGTGTAAACGATGAGGGTATTCCAGGCAAGTTGATCTGCCCGTGCCACCGGCCCGAGCTGCTAACCATGTAAGGAATTTGAGCTAGACTCGCTCTAACCGTTTTAACCCTCGCCGGCCGAGGGGAGGTGCCCCCCCCCATAGGGTTTTTCTTTTGCGATAGCTCCGAACACGTTGGCGATATGGACTCGGGAAAACCTGCTGAATCGAATGATATGTAACATGACCTCCGTCGACCAGCTTCGTGACCTTATTGACGCTTATCAAAAACGCTCATTGCGGCGCCGTCGATGTACTCACGAGGTGAAATATTTACATGGTGTGTCAGAAGTGGAAATTGCCGCACGGCTTTAGTTCTCCAGCCTTGTCAATAGATGGCAGTACCGCAATATGGATGGCGGATCGTGCGATTGACGTCAACTTTTCGGTACCTGCTAAGAATTGAATGGCGGATCTTGTCATGCAAGAATCAAGTAAATCGATCCACAGCTTTTCTAACAACAGGCATAGGCGGCGGAACGGGGAGGGCACCGGGGCACCGTGCCCCCTTTGATTTTGGCATTTTGGCATTAGCCCTAAGGGCGTTGCATGGAAAGAATGATAGTGAACCGGCATCTGATAAAATCCGCTCACCACTTGGCAGCCGACTTCGACCCTTCACCCTCGTAAAACACAAAAGCTTGCCGGTCATCAATCCACCTGCATCTCTGCATCTGCTTACTACCTATATCGACCAGATAACACACCGAGCGTGCGCTAGCCGCCGGTGCTAAGCGCTAACCATTATGTAAGTACGCGTGGCCGACTGCCGCCCCGATGGCGCTGGCCCCGGCACCGGCGCGGCGCTGCTGTCCATATGGAGTGGGGGGGGGGGAGGGGGCGTGGGCTGCTAATAGGTTGAGCCAGAATTGGGATAGAAACCAGTTTGTGATTGGGATAGAAGCTCAGCGAGACTAAGGGATTGCGTGGTGCCTTCGGTAGGTCCCTCAAAATCACCCGTGTAGGGCCCTCGGGGCCGCTGGTTATGAAGTCTTTGGAGGCACTGGTGTGGGCCCTCACAGGTACCGGTGTGAGGCTCTCAGAGGCATTGGTGCGGGCCCCAGAGGTGCCGCTGTGGGCCCTCAGAGGCGCCGGTGAGGGTCATCGGCCTCACAGTTGCCGTTGTGGGCCCTCAGAGACACTGCAGTGTGGGGTCGTCACAGTCGGGTGTGGGACCCTTAGAGCTGCTGGCTCGAACCCTTCACAGGCCGACAGGGGCTCTCAGAAACCGACAAGGGGCTCTCAAGAGGTCTGCGGTGCCTTTGGGAGCCCTGTGGACTGTGGAGTCCTCAGAGACCAGCAAGGTACTCTCAGACGCCGGTGGGGGCCCTCAGAGTCGTCGGTGCGGGGCCCTCAAAAGTCACCGGTGAGTGGCCGTCCGATGTGCAGGTCCCGTCTGAGGCCGTCAGAGGCTAAGGGGTTGACCCCTCAGAGCCGCCGATATACGAGGGGGTATCGAAAAGTTCTGATCATCACCATGAATTAGATGTGATAGAAGTTTGATTTTTTTACATGATGTTCATTACTCCTTTACAAGTCACCACACACGACCGCAAACTTATTGCATCGTTTCTTGAGCTGCCTCAGGCGGTCACTGTAGGACCCTCGCACTGTCCCGTAAATCACTGCTCCACCTCATCAATGACGTCATTCCTGTCCTTAAATCACCGGCCATGCTGTGGATTCTTCATCTCCCGTAGCAATTAAGAGTCAGTTAATACCTGGTCAGGTGAATTTCTTAGATGCGGTAGGATTTAATGTCCACATCATGTTGTTTCTTCAATCGCAGCTCAGGACGAATGGGCGGGGGCGCTGTCAGTGCGGATAAAACATCTTTCTTGGGCTTTTTGGCGGAGATTCTGCTTGAGGCCATCTCGCAACTTCTTCAAAAGTGTGCAGCAGGGCCTATTTTAACATGTTAACTGGGGGGGGGGCAAATGCCCCCGCACTCAATAGCATTGCCCCCCCCCCCCCCCAGTCGTCGAGATTTGCCCACTATAAAAATGGGCATAAAGGAACAGGGTGACAAACATACTACTGTGACTTGTTTTGCAATGGATGTCAAATGAGTCAGTCTGCAAGTAATGACCAGTGGTGGATCCAAGGGTGGGTCATATGGGTCATGACCCCCGCCCCCTTGGGGCCCGGGGACACCACAGGCCTGCCAGGGGCACCACAGGCCTGTTGGGAGCACCATCGACCTAGCAAGAGCACCTAGGTCTGCCAGGGGCACCACAGACCTGCCAGGGGCCCCACCGACCTCGCAGGGGCACCTTGGGCCTGTCAGGGGCACCACGGGCCTGTCGGGGGCGCCACAAGTTTGTCAGGGGCACCACAGGCCTGTCAGGAGCACCATCGGCCTAGCAAGAGCACCATAGATCTGCCAGTGGCACCACAGACCTGCCAGGGGCCCCACCGGCCTCGCAGGGGCACCACCTTGGGCCTGTCAGGGGTACCACCACAGGCCTGCCAGAGGCACCACAGGCCTAGCAAGGGCACCACCCAGTAAACATGACGACGTCGGCCCGACGTCGGGCCGAGGCTCGGCCCGACGTCGGCCCAACGTCGGTTCAACCTCGGCCCGACATCGGCTGGACGTCGGATATGCCCGCATGTTCCGACGTCCAGCCGAAGTCCAGCCGACGTCGAGCCGACGTCGGGCCGAGATCGTTTGCCGAGGTTGACGAGATCGTTTGTCGTTGGACCGACGGGGCCGACGTCGGCATGTTTATTGGGACAACGCGCCAAAAATATCAACCGGCGGCGGAATTCGAGCCCCCCAGTCGCCGACGTCGGCATGTTTACTGGGACAACACGCCAAAAGCATCAGCCGGCGATGGGATTCGAACCCAGTGGCATTCGAACGCGAGGTTAGTGCGCTAACCACTACACCACGCAGCCAGCTAGCGGAATTGATTTGTTTTGTTGAGTTATGCCCTTTCGGTCTGACAAGACCATTTCAGAGCCGGAAGGATCATAGGATGGAGACATTGGTCTTCTTGGCGAGCACCCTGGGTCCAGTTCATATAGAGTCCCTGGTCCCATTGCTGTTACGTGACACTTATTGGAAAGGGCGACCCCACAATGGATTCATATACCTAGCCACTCTTACACACCTGCACCAACGTTTCCCAAAGTGTCCCTTTGATAAATGGCACTTTGGCAAAGTGACACTTGCCGACTGGCCTTTCTATATGAACTGGGCCCGGCCCAGGGCCCTGGTGAGTTGCCGGGGCTGAGCCTGACCAAAGGATAGGCCGAGCAGCCCCCAAACACTCACCGCACCCGGCTACGGGCGAGCTCGGCTTACGGGCAATCCCAAATGGGATAAAGTTTCCCGTTCAGTCCGGATCAGGGGGTTGCGGCGTGGAGGAAGATTTGAGTTTCCTGAGGATATTTTGAATACAGAAGCTCTTTATGAAACATGAGACATGTATTTTATATTATTTTAACGGTCAAAACAGCGGCCGATGTCGGTCCGACGTCGGCCCGACGTCGGCTGGACCTCAGCAATTGATTTCGGTCCGAAGTCGGCCCGACGTCGGCTGGACCTCGGCTGGACGTCGGAACATGCGGGCATATCCGACATCCAGCCGACGTCGTGCCGAGGTTGGACCGACGTCGGGCCGACGTCGGCATGCAGATGCCGAGTTGCCGACGTCACCCCGACGTCGGCCGACGTCGGGCCGACGTCGGCATGTTTACTGGGCACGGACCTGTCAGCGACACCACGGGCCTGTCGGGGGCACCTGTAGCATCTGGTCCACCTCTGGCCCAGCTCCCACTCCACAAAAATTTCAAATCGGCTTGTCTTTGTTCGCGGCCCCGGCGGCGATGTGACTCATCACTGTGCGCTGGGCGTCACCAAGGCCGTTCCACCGCTGAACGTAAACAATTTATACAATTGTTGTCACCGAGACACACCCGTTCCGGGAAGCGGTTTATTATTATGGGACTGTTTATAATTGGCTCTTATCAAACTGACAGGTGTATAAAAGAGAGCGAACTCGCCCTTCCTGTTCTTTTCAAACGTCGACAGATGTATAAAGAAGTATGGGGTCAACATGCGCCACACCCAGCGTTAACTGACAAGTACGCGGCATTGTTATGACAGATGTGTTCTGCTCTTTGTCTCCAGTGTACGCACTGCTATTTTTTGTAATAACGCTTTGTATATGTTAGGTAGCATCTGTGTTATCTCATCATTGTATAGACAAAGAGATCACGAGGCCAGCAACGTGACCGGCGCGTATAAAAGCTGACTGTCGCTAGGTTAGGAGTTCAGTTCGGACCGAGGCACTGTACCATCAAGACCTCTGTCCTAGAGCGGCGCAAGATCCACCGGGTCGTAATGCTAGCGTGTCCCCTGCTTGGCTGAATAGAAGAACAACTGACATCTGAGTTTTCTTCGAAGCCGAGTCTGCTTCACCAACACCGAGAAGCACGAGGGGCGCCACGTTACATTGGTGCCGTGACCCGGATTAAGTGACGTCAACGACTTCGATGTCACTGCCGCCGCCCAGCCCTGAGGTACGTTTTACCATCCCCGTGCTACCAGCACCGCCGAATAACGGGCTTAGAAGACCGAACCTGGGAACTGGATTCAACGATATTGATAACCCCAACGGCCAGTGTCTTTGCTGGGATACGATCATCCAATCGATCTACTTACTACAAGACCCAGACCTAACATCAGCTAAAGTCTGCGACTATCACAAGCAGTATCTTGCGAGACGCTACCACCTCAGCCAGACCCACGAGTGCCAGTGCCACTATCACCCAGACGTGCACAGGTGCCTCGATTGCGGGTACTGTCACCACTGCGGTTGTGACCTGGTAACAACATCAGCACCCGGCTTCCATCGCTGTTCTTGCACCTACTGCCTGGAGAGGTGTTGCCCACGACATCCATCTCAGCACATCTTCCTGTCGCGAGCAGTGTACCTGACCCACCTGGTCAAAAGCAACCGGCACGCCGCCATCCGCTGCCCTCCAAACACGCCACCCTCACCGAGAATCTACGGATATCGTGCATCCGTCGAGGCCCCTGTAACCCGGCTGGAACTACGTACCAACATCAACCAGCCCCTAAAGCCGCCAGTCAACAACCGCTGGCCCAGCCGCTTCAACTGCGCCACTCTGGTGGAGGAGGACCGTACAGAAACAGGCCTCGGGGCACCGCAACAAGCCCAGCCTGAGGATCATTCAACGACGACCAACGAAGACATCGAGATCAACTCCACTGCAGCCGACATCGGAGACGACTACGACATCGACGACGTCATAGTATCTGACAGCGAGGGTACCACCGTACAGCCGCCAACACCGGTGGCTATAGTCCCACCATTCCCCGAGAGAACCGGCCAGTGAGGGAGACGACGCCGTCGCAAAGCACCGATCGCCACAGGTCAGGTACGTGCCTCACACCAACAGCAACAAAACGTAAAATTCAGTCAGAAATAATTTTGTCAAAGTCAGATATAGAAAAGTTCAAGCAAAATATCAACATGGAACAGGCAACATTCGTAGAGCTTGCACGATCAGTTCAGCGGTTGGGAAACAGTCAAACTATCAGAGATGCATTGGACATCGGAAAAGTCATATTTGATGGATCGAGTGCCGATACTTTCGCAAAATGGTTAGCGATGATGGAAGAAGTGTGTGACGAATTAGAGCATGATGACGTTAGGATCCTAAAAGCCGCATCCCTCACTCTGAAAGGCACCGCTCATGACTTCTTTCGCGATATCAAAAGACAGTGCACGACATGGTCCCAGCTCAAAGACGCTCTTACCGCTCGCTATTCCCACCTTAATCTCGCGCCCCGTTCAAAACAAAGGATTAAGACTGCCGTCCAACAAACAAACGAGACCGTGTCAGACTTTGCCGAAAGGATCAAAAAGCTAGGACAACAGGCCTATTCAGACCGACTGGAGGAGAAAGAGGTAATCGAAACCCTGACCAATGCTTTTATCAACGGACTCCGTGATCGCCGTATCCAAGAAAATGTAGCGAGAAAGATGCCGAAAACTTTAGACGACGCCTTCAAACTAGCCATTCACGAACAACAGGTAAGGGACCATCTCTCCCTCGTCAAAAATCACTCGACGGTACAGGAACCCGAACCCATGGACTGCGACATTGTGTCCAAAGAAACCAGCAGACTCACGGACAGTGACGTTAAACGCATCTCCGACGTCCTCATGGCCCAAATCTCAGCACAGATGAGGCCACCGATACCAACAACAGGTCCACCGCCACCGACAGCTAACCAGTTTCAAGTCCAGCCACAGGTAAGGCAACAGTACCAGCAAACGCCTCCACGTTTCCAGAACCCGCAGCGACCCCGTAACGCCAACAGAAATGTAGCAGGACCTAATGGACGGTCACAACGTCCAGAGTACCGTTGGACCGATGACGACAGACCCATCTGCTATTACTGCGGAATAGCCGGACACACCCAGCGTATGTGTCGCAAAAGGAGGGCTGACAACGAAGCACCCCGTCAGCAGCAGGGAAACTAGCAAAACCTCACCCTCGGGAGACAAAACAGAAAACTCAAGAAACAAAGCAGGAAATTCAAGTACTACAGGTAAGCCAGGATTGCCCCTACATAGACATTCACATAGGTACACACTCATCTATATTACTATTTGAGGAGGGCGTAGTTTCTGTCTATTACGAAGGTCGCGACATGGTGCTACGTAGCGCGGGTTACAGATCACACCGTTGCACCTACCGCGCTGAAATTTGCGCAAGTTATAGAACAAGGATGGACAACGTGCCTTTGAGCGGTCTCGGCTCGATCGGATCGATAGCGAGCGCGTGGCGCGTGCCCAAAAAGTGCAAATTCGCGTCATAGACTTTACATGTATAAATCGGCTGGCAAAAACGGGCGAAAATGGCTAAATTTGCCCGACACGGGTCCGTTCCCCGTGCAATATCTCGGTAGCCGTGCGCCCGATCGGCACGGGGAAAACAGCATCGTGTAGAGAATCGAACGGGCAATCGAATAGTGTGCGGTGCAGGGGTGGCACGCGCCACGTGCAAGTGTGAGGGCAATTTCATTTCAAAAAGTGCCATTTTAAACGGATTTTGGAATTTATATTAATTTCAGGTGATCGTCAGACGGAATGAGTTGAAACAGCGCCTATTAGCAATAAAAATGTACCGTCTCTCATGGAAAAATTGTGAAAAGCTAATTGATCAAAAACAATGTGGAAAAAATCGCTGAATTAAATGGTATTTGTCCAAAATGTGCCACTAAAAAGTTACACGGGATTTGCTGCTTAACCTGATACGCTTGACAATTGAAAATGCTATCATTAGAAAGAGCATTCAATTCTCTCCAAGATCCAATCATCACGTTTGCATGACAAGCAACAGTATTCTTAAAAATATAAATGTTTTAAACCTCTGCAAAGCGATTTTTAGCGAAAAATATCTACGCCTTTCATTTGTCTGAAAACTACGCACCTCAATTATAAAGCACATTTGGCAGATTCTGAAGTGGAAAGCATGCTTATCAGACACGGGCACCTCGATGCGGTGGATATTTTTTCCACAAACCAAAACGTTTAGCCGTCAAAAAGCAATCGACCGAAATGGATAGATAACCCAACCGACACAAGAACAACCGAACACCCGCCGATCGAAAATATCCCTTTTCGCGTTGCGGAGCACGCGGGTCACCCTAGTTTAGGACTCTTTTGGACACTGGTGCACAACTCTCCCTGGTAAGCAAAGAATTCCTAGAGTTATGCGACCCAAAACTTATCAAATCTTCCCAAAACGCACCCAATGTCTCTCTGCGATCAGCAACCGGACATGTATTAGAAGCGGCAGAAAGCGTCAAAATCCGTATTACGTTAGGCAAGGTCAGGATGTATCATGACTTCATCGTGGTCAAAGATTTCAAGCATGATATGATCCTTGGCGTAGACTTTTTGAAAGCCCGCAAAGCCGTCATTGATTTCGAAACTCAAATCCTCAAAATGGGAAAAGTCGTGCAACCGTTGAAACAAAAACCAGATCCAAGCAAACCAGAAACCAACCTTGTGAGACTGGCGGAGGACGTAGACGTCTTCCCACGTTCAGGGGTACAAGTGAAGTGCTTCATGTCAAAAAGGAAGCAGTCAGACAAGAATTTTGTGGTCTCGCAACTAGTTTCATCACCGTGCTTCGAAAACGAACCAGGTCTTCTGCTCCCCAATGCGTTAGTGAGTTTCCAAAAGCAACCATGTCCCATGGGTTATAGTAAATGAAACAGGTAGACAAGTTCATTTCCGAAAAGGGCAAGTGCTAGGAACTGCTACAACAGCCCAGGACCCAGTACCCAACATCTCTACAATATCAGATGAGGAAACCGGGTCGTCACAACCAAAAGAAAGTCCTTCAGACATTCTTTCAACTTTCAATTTGAATCATATTCCGGAGGATCAACGCGAACCTCTCACAGAACTTTTGAAAAGGAACCTAGATGTGTTTGTGCAAAAAGATTCAGAATTAACAACCACTAACGTAACGGAAATGACGATCAACACTCAAAATCACCCACCTTCATATCAAGCTCCACGTAGACCGCCACTAGCCTACCGAGATATATTGGAAGACCAAATTCAGGAAATGTTGAAAGCTAACGTAGTCAGGCGAAGTAACTCTCCTTGGCTATCACCAGTTATCATGGTACCCAAGAAAGATGGAACAATGAGACTTTGTGTAGATTTTCGCAAAATCAATGCTATCACAGTGCGACCCGCAGCTAGTATACCGTCAGCAGAGGACATCTTTTATGCACTAGGCAAATCTAAGTTCCGGACTTGTTTGGATATGAAACAAGGCTTTTGGCAGATCCCCATTAAAGAAGAAGACAAAGAAAAGACAGCTTTTGGAACAGCATCAGGCGTATATGAGTTCAACAAGATGCCATTTGGAACTACGGGAGCGCCTGCAATCTTTCAAAATTGCATGAATGCTGTACTAGGAGACGTTCGTCATTTTGCCCTAGCGTTTGTTGATGACATCATTGTGTTTAGCGAAACGTTTGAAGAGCATATCACGCATCTGCAGGAAGTTCTGAATCGCCTACGAAAGGCCAACCTCAAACTCAAAATCTCAAAATGCGAATTCATTAAAAAGGAACTAAATTACTTAGGTCATGTCATTTCAGATCAGGGCATCTCAGTGGATGCTGAAAAAGTCGCAGTCATGAAAAATCTCAAAGCGCCCGAAAATATCCGCGAAGTTCGCAGTTTTCTTGGAATGGCATCGTACTATCGCAAGTATGTACAAAATTTCAGTAAGATCGCACGACCATTGACATCCCTCACCAAGAAAAATGCTCGCTTCAAGTGGTCGGACGAAGCCCAAAATGCATTTGAAACATTGAAAGAAGCCTTGCTTCAAGCTCCAGTTCTCGCGTTTCCAGACATCACAAAACCCTTCAAATTATACACCGACGCATCACAGTATGCGATGGGTGCAGTTTTAGTTCAAGAGCAAGAAGGCATGGATCGAGTCATCCAGTACATCTCCCATCAATTTTCAGATCAAAAACAGAAGTGGCCCACTATAGAACGCGAAGCGTTCGCTATCATTTACAGCTTGGAAAAATTACGCCCTATTCTGATTGGAACCGACATCACGGTATATACTGATCACAAACCTCTGAAGCATTTATTCACAAGTGAAATGAAAAATCCGCGCATTCAAAGATGGGCTATCATTCTTGGAGAATATGCTTGTAAAATCGAGTATATTTCTGGTCCGAAAAACGCAGCCGCAGACATGCTTTCTAGACTCCACAATACCCCAGTAGCCGGCGAATTGAACGACAACTGTCACTTAGATTGGCAAGGGGGTCAAGCTGATGTAAATGTGGTAGACAATGCCGCTAGTCGTGAAAATACTGAGATTGCCATTGACAACGAAAAACCTGAACCACTAGACTATCACAATTTTAGTATGGAATCATTGCGAAAAGCTCAAAAGAAAGACAAAGAACTGCAGGATATCCTCGGTCAACTAGAAAATGACACAGCTAAATCGCAAAATACCCAGTACTTTGTTGAAAATGGCTTATTATACCACCTGGAGAAAGGCACAAAAACACGGCCCCTCGCTAAAAAGCAGCTTGTCATCCCGTTAACTCTGAGGAAAACTGTCTTAGAAGGAGCCCACGACGGGTATCTCGGTGGTCATTTAGGCATTGAAAAGACCACAGACAAAGTCTTGAAGTCATATTACTGGCCAAGTGTTTTGAAGGACGTTTTACAGTACGTCCAGTCATGCGAAATCTGTCAACGGAAAAAGCTGGTGAAGGAAAGGCGACCAATGCAGGACATGCCTATGCCTTCAGCACCAATGGAAATTATTGGTATCGATACGTGTGGACCTTTTCCCGTGTCAGAAAGGGGAAACAAATATGTGTGCACGATTGTGGATCATTTCAGTGGATGGCCAGAGGCGTACGCTATCCCAGACAAGTCTGCAAATACCATCGCACGTATCATTTTGGATCAATTCATTCCACGTCATGGATGCCCTCGCCTGGTGATCAGTGATCAAGGTACAGAATATTGCAACGCACTAGTGGATTTAGTTCACAAAGAATTAGGCATTTCTAGGATCCACACTTCTAGCAATCACCCACAGTCAAATGGGAAAACCGAACGCTTTCATCGTTGCATGAATGACATGATTCAAAAACAAATCAGTGAAGATCAGACAAAGTGGGACGAGATATTACAACCATGTTTAGGAGCGTATCGTATGAGCAAAAATGAATCAACCAAATTCTCGCCATATTTCATTATGTATGGCCGTGACCCTGTACTACCTGTTGACACACTCCTTCAGCCTCGTCACCGCTATACTGGAGAAGAGTACGTCCCAGCCATGTTTGAACGTTTACACAACGCGTACACAGAAGTGGCTAGCAACATCCAACAGGCTAGGAATCACAACAAGTCACTCATCGCCAGCTCAGCCACCCCCTCTAACTTTAAACCCGGTGACCTGGTATTCTATTTTGACCCCTCGATACCACCAGGTGACTCGTCTAAATTATCACTACCATGGAAAAATCACTTCCGTGTCATCTCCAAATTGGGAATTGAAAATTATTGTATTAAGAACATGATCACGGGCAAAACCAAAATAGTGCACTCAGAAAATTTGAGGATCAGGGATTCCAACGATGTATGGGACAGGTCGTATCAGTCAATCAGACGCCCTGTTCAGGTAAGTAGTATGCCGGAGGAACAGCCAGTTCGACAACAACCTCTTCGCGCTGCTCGCCTTCCCTACAGCGATCGAGATTGGTTTGCAAGTTACGAGCCGACACCGGTTGAACTCCCGGACACACCCCTCGTCACCAATCCACAAGTGGAAACCCAAAGGGACGAAGAGAATGCAGAGCAACAAGGTCCGCTACAACCTTCGACGATAACCGCCAGTCCCGCTGTCAACTCGCCATACTTACCGGAGAATGGTGAGCACGGTAAACTGACACCATCGTTAGAGAGGAGTACAGTAGGTCTACTAAAAAAGTCCCCCGCTCCAGAGGCGGCCGGCCGGCCGAACCCCCGGATTCCAGCCCCGACTCTATTGCGCAGGCCGCGGCAGCGACACGGGTCAGGTCGCGGCGCCCGGCGAGTGGGTCAGTTGGCGGCGGCCGGCCGTGGAGTGAGGACGCCGTGTGTGGGGCGCAGAGATGCCGCAGTGCAGAGGAGGGGAAGATAATAACTCTGCACGATGCCGGAAATGATGCCTTTGTGATCTAAATTAAACACCTGCAGTGCATATCCTCCCTTGCCCCATTCCTATTTTATCATAATCCTTCAATAATCTGTAATGGCCATTCAGCGCAAGCAAGCAAACAAAACAACTCGTTTAGCGGCGACATCATCATGGATAAAAAAGCGACAGTGATGATTAGAATAGACTTAGCGCGAGGGCAAATCGAGGGGTATAACTATATGTATCAAATACCGAGTATTTTATTCCCTTCCCATCTAGCGAATTAAGATTGGGGATCTTGTCCAACAAGTCAGCGGCCGTCCTAGACACAGAATAGTGCTTTGTTTTCGGTCACATCATAATCTGCAATAATTCGAAGCGAGGTTTAACCCTCGCCGGCGAGAGAAGAAGGGGTGGATGCCGCCACCATGCATTCTTTTTGCGGTAGCTCAAAGCACACTGATGATAGAAGGCTGACATTTCACATGCCTTACATTTCATTCAAACCGGATCACTTGACATCAACCACGTTTTCAGGTCAGGTCACTTAACTATGAGGTCTTAGGTAAACCTCTGCACGGTTGTCGGTCATAAAATGATGCAATCCGCAATGCACTTAGTGTCGTATAAGCATTATCGGGAATTATGGAAACTGTTAATTTGGCGTCGGAAATGATCTGAAACTATGCCTCAAGCACATGAAATCGTGACTTCATACATTCTTGGCAAGGTCTAATGCTTCACTTTTGCATTGTTCACCTTGCGTGACGTCATTTATGACGTCACTAGGGTCATAGGAGTGTTTCGTCAATAACTCAAGATCAAAATGAGCTAGCCAGTCGGGACAGCCATCAATGGACTTTGCAAGACTTGCCGAATCAAATGTTATGCAACATGTCCTCCTTTCAACAGCTTCGTGACCTGCGTTGCCCTAACATGCCATTGACCTGAGGTAAACATCCTAAATTGCTTCACCTAAACAAAAAAGCATATAAATCGACGCGTCTGAGAACAGAAAACACGATTGTATCGAAATGACGATAATGCGTTCAGTTATTTACCAAGAACTGATCAAATGCCTTGGGGCCCTTGACATGCCTTAAGAGGTCACTGATATTTTAAAATGGGGTGCCAGTCGCTGCGTCACGTAACGACGCAAGCGCTCGTTTTTTCCGCGAGGCTCTAGCAGCTAGCTCAATTATATATAGGAGCTAAACATGGGGTCGGGGAATCGCTATCTTCTCACTCACTATTTGGCCGGGATAGTGTTTGCAATTATTGTTAAAATCTAGCATTTTAAGATTTCAAATGACCCATTTTTCCCGCCCAAGTCTTTCAATTCAAGGTCATAACATCAGGTAACGTCAAGTGACCTTACCTCAAGGAAAGTTCCTGTGCTCATCATATCTAAATACACCGACTAACCGATCGCTTCAGAACTTTCAGCGATTTTAATGGGCAACAGTATATGTATTTGAAACGTTTACTTTGCAAGTTTGACATTGTTGACAGAAAGGCCGGGTCAATTTTGAGATCGCTCAACTCTCAAGTCAATGGGAGAAAATTGAACAGCGCTTTTTTGGACGGAACGCATAATAAACACTCTGAAAACATGTGGTGCTTGATGAGATACAATACTGAATGAGAAAATTGTTTGTTTTGTTGGGGGCCATCTTTTTCGGTCTGAAAAGGCCCTTGCAAAGCTATGACATAACTATGCTGTGGTGTAGTAATTGGGTTGTGAGAGCCAGCGACAGTGATCTGCGGAAGCGAGACTGTTCCCGTGGGACGATTGCCCTGTCAGGACGGTCCAGCCGTCTTCCAAACGGTCACCCGAAGAGGATTATGTGTCCTGGAATGGATCCGACATCAACTACAGATTAGCTGGTGGGGTGACCTCCAGTCCAGAGAGGGAAGCATGAAGACTAGGGGCGATGCGGATTGTTTTTTCCTGAGGATAGCGAGGACGGAAGGAATCTAGCACCCTTGAACCTTCCTCATACTGAATGTATCTCAGGCTGTTAAATCTCCTAAGTGTTTTTCTCGACATCGTCAAGGTGTCATTAACAAAAATATGAAATTCGGGAGGATAAATTAATTATAGAAATTGTGGCCGACAGAACATTATCAGTTGCGTTCAACATACTCGCAAGCATGTTCACACACCCAGCTTACATATGAGCAATGTAATAATTATTTTTGATAGACATGCTTAAGTTATGAAATCATCTGAAGTGTTTGTAAAGTTCCACGATACGAATCTAATATCCTGCTATGCATTATGACCATTTCTGGTCAGGTCATGTCTTTGAACATAGGCCAAATTTTTCAAATGACCTTTAACCCTCGCCGGCACAGCCGGTTGATGCAACCTCCCCTAAGGTTTTTCGCGAATAACTCGCGTAAAAAGCGGCCGATTGCAACGAAACTTTCAGTACCCTCGCTTTGATCAATTTTACACCTACCCTGAAAATTTAATGACCCTGACCCAAATGACCTTTGACCTGTGACCTCTTTACCGAGACAATGTTTGGCCGGAAACGCGATTCGGCGTATGTCGGTTCGCATTAGCCGCGCGTTTGCAAGCTTTTCGTGGTTTCAAACGTTCAAACATGTGATTTGATGTTGCTCCCATACATTAGGGTGGGTGTCAAGGTCACCTGAAGGTCAGGTCAGGTCATTGACCTTTGGTGACCTCGGCTCACTTTTTCGAGTTTTACATGTTTCTAGGCTAGTTTTTGGAGCTGAATTCAAATTTAGCAACCATTTGAACATTTACGAAGTAGTTTTGGTGCCTTCGTAACATGTTACAAAGCTGTCAGAGGTGGTTGACACGTATTACGAATACCTGTCACAACCCCTACCGGTTGACCTGACCTGACCTGACCCTACCTGGTCTAAATGCTTAAAGACATCATCTGTGATCAAAACTAACACGATATTCGTGATTAGCACCCCAATTAGCACCCCGGAAAACCACATAGCAGCCACACTTTACTTGTGCCGTCGAAGGACGCAAAATGGCCTGTGCCGGCGAGGGTTAAAGATCAGCTTTTGATTCATTCGAAGCGTTTTGATAAGAGGAACACAAGGCTGGTAAAATTAATTTCATGCAAGTTTTAAGCTAAAAACTTTTAACCCTCACCCCGTTGGGGGGGCCATTTTGGCCCCCCCTGTGGTTTTTCCTGAATAGCAAGAAAACGGCGGCGCTAGGTCACCTTAGGTCAGGAGTTATTGAGGTCAAACTGAGGTCATGTTCGAGCAAAAATGAGCAAAAGACATGCAATCTTTAAACGCTCACCAAATCTACAGTTATCAAGCAATTTCAAAGTTCTTTATAAGGTCTAGTAGACAAAAAGCGGCGCTACAAAACTGCTATCTCGGATTTTCAAAATTTTGGTTTTTTGACCCAAAAAAATTCAAAAAATTGATTTTTTTAGAAAAACTTTTTAAAAATCCAAAATTTTCCGAATTTCGAAAAAAAAAAACCGGAATATATGTGATAGTCCCTACGCTCTTCTATATACATACCAAATTTCAGATCGATATCTCGTTTTTTGGCCAAGTTATAGCGAAAAAACTGTTCAAAAATGATGACGTCAAATTTTTGAACTCAATTTTTAGCGATTCTAGACCACGTACGGCAAAACAAAGACCACCATTCAACTCCCCGTGACGAGCTGCATCGATTCGATACCCATTTTATGCAAAAATATCAACTTTGAAATTTGACCTAATTTGACCTGACCTTGACCTGACCTTGACCTGACCTTGACCAAAACGTGACCAAAGCTGGCCCTAGAGGCTGCCTGACCCACATAATCACATTTGTCATGTAAAATGAACCATAAAACATGTATCACATGACACTTTCATATTGTGACCCCCCAGTGACCTGACCTCTGTGACCTGACCTGGTATCAGTGACCTCAAATAGCAAAATATGTGTTTGAAGAACATTTTCCCATTGATGATTTTCAATGAAATGCATTTTACTCGATTTTACAACGCATTTCTTGAAATGCCTGTAAACGGTGAAAATTCGACCTTTGACCTGACCTGTGACGTCATCGGTTTGACCTAGGTCAATAAAATTGGGTCACAAGGTAGTTCCCTGATAGGGCTATCCAACACCGTTTGCCGCTTGTCGCTAGGTTGCGTGGTTCTCGAGATCTTAGGGGGGGGGGCAAAATGGCCCCCCAACGGGGCGCGTTGCTCGGCAGAGCCCAACGGGGCGCGGGTTAAGTGTTTGTAGAAAAGCAATTATTTTTCTCATAATTCCGATGGTGGCAGTTGTTGTTATTTACATGCTAAGCCGTTGACCCTAATTAAATCTGACAATATTATTCAGATTTCAGACAGCGGTAAACGAGCTGATTGTTGTGTTAGGTTAGGCTCTTTCGGTCGATTTCAGAGTGGGAAGGATGATAGAAATTAGGGGGAGACAGGGGGCCTGGGCGGGAGTCCTGGACTTCATGCTCCGCTGGGGCCGAGCCCATCACGTGGGTCGGATTGCCCTGACACATGGATAGCCCTGGGCGATGTTTCACGGCCCCGCGCTGCAGCACGCTGCGCTGCGCTGCTGCATTGTTGCGGCGGTTGATATGAATTCGGCTCCACGCTAGCGTTGCGAGCCATAGGCGCGGGAGTGGGGAGGGGGGCAGTGGGGGCAGCTTGCCCCCCCCCCCCAACTCTGGGGCCGTGGGGGCGGTGCCCCCACAGCTTTGAGACGGAATACCACACTTTTTTTGCAAATGTTTTCTTTCTTTTTTGAAAAAGCCGAGGGATGAAAAATAAGTGGCCTAAAACCGGTGAGAAAACTAGATTTGGGGGGACCCTAGGTTGATCTCTATTATGGTGTGCCCCCAGTCGGAAAGTAGTTCCCGCGCCCCTGTTGCGAGCTTCCGAGTCTGTTGATGTTTCCATGGAAATTGGAAAACCAATGACAGGGTGATGACAGACAGGGTGCGCGCAACGCACCCTGTCTAAGCAAAATTTTACCATCGATGACTTCTAGTGACATGACCTCTGGTTATGACCCGATCCAAAGTTGGCTGAAGTATTTTTTTCTTCTTTTTGCTACTTTTGACGCTACTTCGAATATCACTTAAATGCCCAAAGCTGAGTTCAAAGAATGATGGTCAATCCCCATTTCCCCTCCAACAGGGCGTGAGAGTCTAGGCATTCCTGTGGGGCACGGGCTAACAATGACTATCTCATAATCATTGTGGCCATGAACATCTACTGCCATTCTTTAACACCGGTTTCGCTGCGCTGAGCGGTGGCCGTCCCGTTTGTTGGATTCTACAGCTGGCTGGTGGAAAGCGTTACCGGCCGCCCGTCCACCGCCCGCGGGCCGGACCGAGCGGTCCCGCTGACCCTACCTGACCTGAGCCCGGCGCGATATGGGACAGGCAGACGGGGGTTCGGCTCAGCGAAGGCAGCGCCCTCTGGTGCTGGGGACTTTTTTAATAGACCTACTGTACACAGGAGGAACGACAGCCGCAGCATGGATATGCTCTACGATCACGGGGCCCGGTCACTGACCCCGTTGATACTCAGCCTCCTCCAGAAGGTTTTAGTTATGCAACTTCTCGGTATATACCAAAGAGACAACGTGACCCATCGACCGAGCGGACCCCTGACAAAAGACCACGAGTCCAGTTTGATTTGGATTGCGTGTCCACCGGGACACCAAACCCCAGTGTTGCCATGATCAAACAACCAGTTGTGAAAGAGGACAAATCTTATGATCTGTTCCGAAATTGGCACTCGATGGTATCAAATATGTTGCTATGTATATTTTGTGAACTCATGTTTCCCAGCTTTGGCTGATGATGCATTCTCTATCGTTGCAGGCGTAACCATGTGGCAACCCGCGATGATTGCACTCCTAGGTTGGCTCACGACAGTAAGTGTGGTAACAACCACCACCACCCCGAACGACCCCGGTCATTTGTTCATACCAGTAGGAAAAACGTATCCGAGCTACAGCTCTTGGGCAATAACAATTTCGATTAACCCTCGCCCGCACATGGGGGGGGGGGTGGTTGCCACCCCCCCAGGCAGTCTTTCTGCTCTGCACTCAACATTTTTAGAGCTAGAAGGCTGATTTTTCGTATAGCTGCTCGTCTATCCTTTCTTGATGTCCACTGAAAATTTCAAGTTTCTGTGATTTTTGGTTTCAGAGATATGACCTTGTTTTTCAGGTCATGTCATGACCCAAATGGCCAATTCTCAACATCTTGCGTTTGCCATGGGCCTTGTGAGCTTTTGACACCCTGATTTCGGCCTTTTTTGCCAGTCTTACCTCCCACCTATCATGGAACATATTGTTCGACGATGTACAGGGGTCAAGGTCAGGGTCAAGGTCAACCTAGGTCATCTAAGATAATTGCGTTTTAGGCAAGCTGAATTTACTTTTTATGAAGTTTTTTGACTGCATTTTTGGTAAAAGCTTCTCAGATCATGATTTCATGTGATATGGACCCAAAAACAATCTGTGCACACATCAGTATACACACAGACACACACAGACATACAAACACATATAATTGACCTTGACCTAACTTGACCTGAAATGACCTCAGCAGCAAAATTCTGGTCGGATAGTGTGACAAAGAGGTTCTAGCTGGCTTAGCACCAGAAAACAGCATCGTCATCGGTATTTGATAAGCAGCGCACTTGATATCCAACGGTGACCCAAAACAGCAACATTTTTTAGTTTGACCTGACCTGGAAGGTCAATGACTGACCTGAGAAGGTAAAACTGGGTATCATTGGATTCGTCTCTTCCCAAAGAATCTTTTTGGTCTTTACTGCTAAGCTCTATCTCCAACAGGAACGAAATGGCGCGGGGGGGTGGCAACCACCACCCCCCCCATGTGCGTTCTAGGATGGGAAAATGGCATGTGCGGGCGAGGGTTAACATCGCACCATTCAAAAGGCATGCGGAAGACCTTCACTCCACGCAAACGAACCTAGACAAATTGGTCAAAGTAGTCACAGAGGTAGCAAACAGAGAACACCAATCAGTAGATAATTCTACCAAACGTATAATGTTTCTCATGTATGTAAATCACCTACATGATGCCCTAACAGAACTCCATAGTGAAACAGCAGGACTGAAACGAACATTCCTTGACATTCTTCATCCGTTGAACACACCCGATAACCCTGAAATAGGCAATGAGCCACTAAGCAGAGCAAAACGCGGTCTGATTGATGGACTAGGAAATGCCTTTAATTATCTGTTTGGCACAGCCACCGAAAGTGAAATTAAACACTTGTCTAATAATGTGATCCTCTTAAACCAGAAGAATTTGGCGATGGCACATCAGTTTAACGGTACCCTACAAGTTCTGAACTCCACGAGAATAGCAGTAAAAGAAAATCGTTTAGCTCTCCAGTCACTTACTAGTGCAGTTCGCAACCTCAACGCAGCCTATGCGGACGCAATATCTTCAATCCAGAATGACACTGACGATGTCCGACTGTCATTCAAGCTTCTTGAACTTACCAACAGCATTATCAGCGCAACTCAGGCTGTTCAATATTTGTACGCAGAGCTAAGCTCTTTGACCCATCAATTTGCCTTGGCTCAGGTAGGGATCCTTCACAAAAACCTCATTCCCAAACGAGACCTCCAAAAACTCCTGCGTCGGATAGCTAAGAAACTTCCTTCCAACTTTGAACTACCATACCCAGTTGATCAGCCCAGCGAATTTATTCGCATCGCTAAGACCAAACTTGTCGAAGACGGAGATACCTATCATGTCCTCTTTTACATCCCACTCCTACATACCCGCCATGCATTCGATGTATACCGTTTCTTCCCATACAACGTGCCCATGCACGAGCACAACGTGTCCCTGTCATACTATCCTGATGAACCCCGTTACCTCTTGATGTCGGAGGACAGACAACACTACATACAACCCGAAGCGTCCGAAATAGAAACATGTATACTTGCCAAACAACCCTTTTGCTCCCTACACGAACCAGCGTACTCCACAGCTGGCTCGGTCTCCTGTGTCGTGTCTCTCTTCCGAAAAGACCGACAACGATCCCAACGCTACTGCGCTCCTCGCATCCTCCCGTCCAACGATTCTCCCAAAGCATATTATCTTAACACTGGCAAATGGCTCATTGTTTCGCGTCCACCGCTACGCCTCACCATTATGTGCTCTACCTCGACTACCCCGTTCAGTCGTACTTTATCCCTCACTCGTGCCATCGATATTCTAACCCTCGAACCGGAATGCGCTGCTTCGAGCGACTCCTTTTACCTTCCGCCCTACTATGCTAGCGAAACACACCTCGAACTCCCCCAGTTCACGCCAGAGTCCGTGTTCGACAACACCTCTCTACCCATCTGGCGCTCTCACTGGTCTGCCACGCTTTCCAACATCACACATTACAATTTTTCGTTGCTCCCTCCTTTGCATATTCATGGCATGCGTGCCGACTCATACTTCAACACGATCGAAGCCCAACCACTGGAGCAGGTCACGATTGATTCCCCATCAGCTTTCTCACGTTCCATGCTCATGATGATCATCATAGGGGTACTCTCGTTTTGCTGTCTCGCATTTTGCGTTAGCATTGTTGCACCTCACGGGGTACCTACTTTACCCGCCGCACATTCCGAACTGTCCCGCAAGAGCCCCCGGAGCCAACCTTCGAGCTGCAGGAATCGCCGCCAATGGTTTCGTCCGTACAGAATGACTCTGTTCCTGTTGAGCAGCTTGAGCTTGAGCATTCAGTTAACCAGGATGCAGCGCCGCAACGAGGTGCCGCTCCAAGTTCACCGTTGACCCGAGTCGCGTTCGTGCCACCGGGCACTGGACCGACCACTGTTTTGTCGCCTCTGGTGTGAGGTACATCTACCGCTCTTCCATCGCTGCTTTCCGACATGGCTCAGCCCTCCAGCCATGGTCAAGGTGCCTCGGCC
Organism: Amphibalanus amphitrite; assembly: GCF_019059575.1. Lineage (NCBI taxonomy): Eukaryota > Metazoa > Arthropoda > Thecostraca > Balanomorpha > Balanidae > Amphibalanus > Amphibalanus amphitrite. The sequence goes on from NW_024881684.1 coordinate 650,189, forward strand.
TCCGCCGTGTGCACGTGGTCTAGCCCGGTTGCGCTAGACGCGGGTAGGTTAAGTTTTAGACTAAGGGTTTCACTAAGCAGATACAATGATAGTGTTCCGCGTGTGTTTTGTTTCTGTACTCGCTCAGTGTAATTTACTGTAGATTATTCTCGCGTTAGGTTAAGTTTTTGATGTCTTACCTTACCGGCACATGTCATGTTTTCACGGGTTATGCCATGTTTTACGCTACTCCTGTGCCCTTCAGGCTCCGGCTTCAACGCAATTTACCCGTAAATTGCTTTGTTTATAAGGGGGGGAGGTATTGTAGCATCTGGTCCACCTCTGGCCCAGCTCCCACTCCACAAAAATTTCAAATCGGCTTGTCTTTGTTCGCGGCCCCGGCGGCGATGTGACTCATCACTGTGCGCTGGGCGTCACCAAGGCCGTTCCACCGCTGAACGTAAACAATTTATACAATTGTTGTCACCGAGACACACCCGTTCCGGGAAGCGGTTTATTATTATGGGACTGTTTATAATTGGCTCTTATCAAACTGACAGGTGTATAAAAGAGAGCGAACTCGCCCTTCCTGTTCTTTTCAAACGTCGACAGATGTATAAAGAAGTATGGGGTCAACATGCGCCACACCCAGCGTTAACTGACAAGTACGCGGCATTGTTATGACAGATGTGTTCTGCTCTTTGTCTCCAGTGTACGCACTGCTATTTTTTGTAATAACGCTTTGTATATGTTAGGTAGCATCTGTGTTATCTCATCATTGTATAGACAAAGAGATCACGAGGCCAGCAACGTGACCGGCGCGTATAAAAGCTGACTGTCGCTAGGTTAGGAGTTCAGTTCGGACCGAGGCACTGTACCATCAAGACCTCTGTCCTAGGGCGGCGCAAGATCCACCGGGTCGTAATGCTAGCGTGTCCCCTGCTTGGCGGAATAGAAGAACAACTGACATCTGAGTTTTCTTCGAAGCCGAGTCTGCTTCACCAACACCGAGAAGCACGAGGGGCGCCACGTTACACACCTCAGGCTTGTCAGGGCCAAGGGACACCACAGTCCTTTCAGGGGCACCACAGGCCTGTCAGGGGCACCAGAGGCCTAGCAGGGACACCACATGCCTGGCAGGGGCACCACCGGCCTCGCAGGGACACCACCGGCCTCGCAAGGGTATCATGGGCCTGTCAGGGGCACCACGGGCCTGTCGTTGGAACTTTAGGCTTGTCAGGGGCACCACAGTTCTTTTAAATGCACCGGCGGCCTAGCACCATGGCACCATGTTTGGCCGGGATCGCGATTCGGCGTATGTCGCCTCGCATTAGCCGCGCGTTTGCAGTCTTTTCGTGGTTTCAAACGTTCAAACATGGGATATGATGTTGCTCCCATGCATTTGGGTGGGTGTCAAGGTCACCGGAAGGTCAGGTCAGGTCATTTACCTTTGATGACCTGGGCTCACATTTTCGAGTTTTATATGTTTCTAGGCTAGTTTTTGGAGCTGAATTCGAATTTAGCAACCATTTGACCGTTTAAGAAGTAGTTTTGTTGCCTTCGTAACATGTAACGAAGCTGTCAGAGGCGGTTGCCACCTACTACGAATACCCGGCAAAACCCCTGGTTGACCTGACCTGACCTGACCTGGCCTAAATGCATGAAGACATCATCTATGATCATAACTAACATGATATTCGTGATCAGCACCCCGGAAAAACCATAGCAGCCACCGTTTACGACGCTCTAACAGGTCCCGATTTTCCCGACTTTTGAGTCATTGACCTGACCTGGAAGGTCAACCGATGACCTAGGACCTTAAAATTGGGTATCATCGGTTTCCTTTCATCACGGGCAACACGGTCATTTTTTTCCGCGAAGCTCTAGCTCGATCAGGGGCGAAACGGCAAGGGGGAGGGGTCCAACGGACCCCCCCCCCAATATTCGTTCGCAGCTGGAAACACCAATACGGGCGAGGGTTAATGGATTATTAAAGACAATTTTTCAGGTTGCCCCCCCAGTCAAATTCCCTTAAAATAGGCTCTGGTGTGCAGTAGTGCTTGCTTATCATTATCCGACCATCATCAAGACAGTCGGTAATGACTATCCTACGCCAGATCCACAACACTGATAGCATTGACCTTCCATATCGGCTTCTGCATCTTCGCCTTTTAAGAAGGACAAATGTGCCGTGCTTAAACTTCTTGATCATCTTTTTGTCTCTGGATCATACACATAGACCCAGCATTCGTCACAAGTCATCAAATGATCGAAGATGTCTTCAATTTCCTAAAAAAGACCAAGTTTTCATTTCGAAAGGCCAAGACACATTTTTCTCTTGAACAAAGAAGACACATGAACTTCTGAGCGGGCTGACTCCTTTATCGTCTTTAGTTCTTCGCTAATAATATTTTCAGGCACTGCCAGCATTGAGACCTTTCTGTTGCACAATCATCTGAAAGCCCACACGACGATCCGTAAGGATGAGGTCCTCCACTTCCTTCACAGTCACCACCTTGTCAGTCACTGGTAGTCACTCACTTCTTGACTCCCCTGCAAGGGCCATGCAACCAAGTTGAAAATAATTTCTTCATTTTCGATAAGTGCATGAGATGGGCTTTCCTCGCCATAAGCTATTTTCACGTTCTTGATGTATTTTTTCAGTGTGATACCGTTTCAAATGCATTAGTTGGATGACGGTTCGGTCCTCAATGGGCCCAATACTCATCTTTTTTACTTTTAAGTCTCTCCTACATAAGATAAATCCACTTCTCAGGATTCTCTTTGCGGGAGCATTTTTCTTAAGAACCAAATATAATACCAACCAAAAATCATCAAAATCGGTCTATATCTTCTATGTGATGATCAGAACTTTTCGATACCCCCTCGTATGGCCTTAAGAAGCACTGGTTTCGGGACCTCATTCAGGGCCTTAAGAAGCACTGGTTTCGGGACCTCATTCAGGGGTGCCGGTTGCACTCAGAGGTGGCAGTGTGGGGCCCTCAGCTAGGCACCGGTGTGGTGCCTTCACAGCCGCCGGTGAGGGCCCTCGCAGGCGCCGTTGTGGGGCCTTCAACCATTGGTTTAGGGGGTCATCGCAGGCGTGTGTGGAACCCTTAGAGCTGCTGGTCCCTGATAGGCCGGTAAGGGCCCTCAGAGGCCGGCAAGTAGCCCTCAGAGGTCGCCAATAGGCCCTGAGAAGCCGGCAAGGGGCCCTCAAAGGCCGACAAGGGACCTAAAAAACCGGTGTGGGCCTCTTATGGAGAGGAATGTGGCTCTTCGGAGCACATAAGGTGTTCTTCCGAGCCCTGTGGGGCCCGTCTGAGTCGAAAGATGCCAGCGTGGACCCTCAGCCGCCAATTGGCGTCGCAAGGCCCCTCGGGCCTGAGGCCCCCTGACCCGATGGGGGCACGTGCCCCCTGCCCCCCCCCCCAGGCGCAGATAGAGAATGCAATCGGCGGTGCGGGACACAGCAATTGCAATCGTTCCTTCTCCCGTCGCGAGGCCGCCCATCCGACCCATATCCCATGATTGTCAACCCTGGGGCTCGGGTCGGCAATGTACCGGCAAGGAAATTAGCTTTAGGTGAGTAAAGAAGTTATTAAGAGTCATTAGTTGTCGTTGCGTCCAGTAATACTAACAATATACGGTGCCAGATGTACCAGACGTACAGCTTGGAGCCGGGCGCCGCCCGGTCTCCATCAGTCACGTCACGCTAATGCTTAGCGACCGGTCCATTGGAAATCGCGGGGTGATTCTACCTCTCTTATACGGCCTTGCCCCCCCCCCCTAATTGAAGGTGTTCCGCCGCTACTGACAACAGGGCCGGGGTATAAAGTCAAACACCTTGCCAGAGCGACGGCGCGGCGGCCGTTACACCAAGATACCTATAAGAAACAGGTAGGTCGGATGTTTTGAGTAAAGCCCCCGTGACGTCATTATCATTTTTTATGTGGAGAATTCTGGCTACAAATAAAATATCCCACATACCAAAATTCGTATTATGTAATGAAAAATTACAATCTTTCAATTTCATCACGAAACTATATAATTTATTTTGAAAATTAAAGCCCTTCAAGCGTTTGTCCCAACCCCCCGCTACACCTTTGGTCACGTGACTACGGTGGTAAACTTTGCTTTTTGCAATGTTGTGACCTAAACGGAAGTAATAAATGTTGGTGATGTATTATTTAGGTATGTTGTTTGAAGCAGCAATCGTGTAACTAGATTTTGAAATTATTTATAAACTGCTGTAAAGAGGTCACGTGATGCTACCAGATTATGTACACGACAGCATCTTCTTGAACTTCGATTTCGAGTACTTGTACCTTCTTTGAGGCCTAATAATGGACGTTTTCAGACATAAAATGAAACACTGAATCTAATGACGCCAACATTTAATCCTTTTTGCACTTCCAGACTGAGATATCCTGGCATGAACTTTGGTCAATTTGTGTGTAAAGCCTATGGTGAAGGGAAAACTTCACGCCCAGCTGACGTCACAGACCTCGGCTACCAAATCGTGTCCGGTGGGGGTCGCGTTACACGCCGCCTGGGAGACTGGCGGCGCGGGACGGTTCCGACTTTGCATTGCACTAACCCTGTCAACTGCTTGGAATAGTTATTATAGAAAAATGTCTATTCAAGTGAGGAATAATCCAAGGGCAGGAAGCATGTATGTTTATGTGCATGCTGTGCAAGCCAAGAAGCTGCATTAGCAGATACTCGCTAATATTAGATCCAGCCAAGTCCAAACGCATTCCATGGGATGTGTTTCTGATGCGTCAACAATACTTATCGTTCGAGGGCGGATACAGTTTTAACAACACAAAAAAATTGCACAGCTCTATTCCTTGAATAATTCTCTTCAACACCTTTATTCCTTGCTAAGCGAACTAGTCCATCCCAGTTGAATAAATAAGGCGATTTCGACAAAAGGTCGCGGAAAACCGACCGAAAACGGCCGCGCTCAACGTTAACCCATTAGATACGCTTGGCAGCTTTTGCTGCCACAGGACAAAATAGCGCCGCATTCCTAAACGTTGCGGTGAACTTTCAAAGTTCTCACCCGAACGGAAGACCAAAACAATGCACGACATGTGCGCTCCGAATTATCCCGCGCGGGGCTGGGGGGGGGGGGTAAATTTTACCCCCCTCGCGAATTTTTGCGATATCTCAAAAACGGCGGCGCGCAGCGCCGCCAATTTTTCAGTACCTTTTCTTACATCAATTTGACACGTTCCCTGAAAATTTGAGCGAAATCCGTCGGAAATGTTTTTGAGAAATTGACGTTTTAGTGACGTCATGTTCGCCATTTTCGCCTCAAAAACGGCAAAAGTTCAAACGCCGCTAACATCTTCATTTTTAAAGGAATCAAGACGTAACAAAAAAGGTTATACGTAATTTAACTTTGTCTATCAAATGGCTATCTCGGTTTTTTTTTAAAATTTTGGATTTTGGCCTAAATTTTTTCAAAAAACTGACTTTTTTGGGAAAATCATTATAAAATCCAAAATTTTGAGTCTATCGAAAAAACCGGAATATATGTCAGAGAAGTGGTCTATGTGCACCTACATACCAAATTTTAGAAGAATCGGTTCAAAAATGTGGGAGTTATTCAATATTTTATGACGTCACGACACACAAATTTTTTGAAAAATACTTTTTTGGAAGTTCTAGACCTCGTACGGAAACAAAAATAGCACCATTCGATTCGCCGTGAAAAACTGCATCAGATAGACACCTTTTTAGGCCTTAACAACCAACTTCAAAATTTGACCTCACTTGACCTGACCTTGACCTGACCTCGACCTGAAATTCATCCAGAGGTGGTCCATATCACTTATTGAGTGTGCCTATTGAATTCTATGAGTAAAATGACCCATAAAACATGTGTCGCACATGCCCTTTTCTATATTTTGTTTTTTGGTGACCTGACCTGACCTGACCTGACCTTGACCTCTGAATGATATTGTATGCAAGGAATATTGTCTTGGTAGCATAAGAACACGTTTTGGGCGATCAGTCTCAGTCAATGACTCCATTCTTCGGCAACTACGGTGCAAGGCCGATACTGTAGAAACTTGCAATTTGTACCCTTGAGCTGACCTTGACCTTGACCTCAAACTTTAAATTAAGTACACGTTTTTAGTAGTTCGTGATGAGAGCTTTCGATTTGCGTTTGAATTTTCCAAATCGGACCATTAGTTCGGGAGATAACAGGGGGGGGGGGGGGGGGGTAAAATTTACCCCCCCCCCAGCCCCGCGCGTTCGGCTGGAGACCCCAGCCCCGCGCGGGTTATTGATCGAGAAAGCGAATGGGCTGAGAAATAAACAATTTATCGCGGGGGTGCAAGGGGCGCGCGATGGCGGCCGTGCGGCGGACACCAAAGAAGTCAGTTGCGAAGGTGGTGTGAATAAATGTTACCTTCTTATTATTGATTATTGTAAAGAAATGTGTGATTATCAATGGGAAGAGCTTAGGTGCGACATAAATTTCTCTAAGTACCGCGAATCGTGCGTTATATTTAAGTGGCAGCAAAAGCTGCCAACCGTATCTTACGTAGTCAAAAATGGAGCAGTTACTTTCTTTTTGCTATGGCATTCGTAAGTGAGCAACAATGTCTGGCTTTATGGCTCATAGTGTAATAATGCCCCAGTTCTTTGCCTTTCCAAAAATGGTCATTACCGGGGTTTCTGCTATTTATTCTTGTCTGCAGAGCATTGCATACCGACACACTACCAGGCGTGTAATGTATTCCGCCATTGCTGAAGCAGGGACGTTGAACGGAGTGGTGCGGACAAACTGTCATCAGAGGCGCCATCCCTCAAGGGGCGCGCCGTCGCCTAAGGGAAGGTGGTGCCGTGGCTCTATAGATGAACGGGAAGAGGGGCGCCTCCTAGGCCTGTTGGGGCGCCTTTGAGGCCTAACTATGGGGTCGCCCCCGCCCCGCTCCCGCCCCCCATGTAAAAGAGGGGCGCCTACGAAGGTCCTGGCCATAATGGCGCATCTGCACGAAAGAGGGGCGCCTGCATGCCGAAGAGGGGCGCCCAGGGGGATGTCACTACTTTGCTTCGCCATAGGTCCAGTACTGATGTCGTCGGTTTCGATCCCGGTGACGTCAGTGCTGTCTACATCCGGGAACTTATTGCACTTGGCTCTCATTAGAGGTGGCCATCTTGTTTTGTCTCGTGACGACACATTTGCGTCATCGGGATCGAAACTGGCTGTAAACAAATCGCTCAGTGTCGCTACCTACTATATATGGCCTTGGGGGCGCCTATGAAGCCCAATGGGGCGCCTCTACGAGAAAGAGGGACACCTGTAAGGTCTATAGGGGTGCATGTAATGTTCATAGGGCATCTTTATGCGAAAAAGGGGCGCATTGCATATGAAAAAGAGGCGCATTGCACAAGAAAGAGGGGCGCCTCTGAGACCTATAGGGGCGCCTTTGATGACCAAATGGGCGCTTACACGGAAAAGAGGGGTGCCTATAAAGCTTAAAGGGACGTCCTCCATGTGAAAAAGGGGCGCCTGGGACTTGAGCGCCCTTCCGAGCTGTCCGAGGTCGCCGGAAAGTTCGTATATGTCCAGCTCCTGCTGCACTATCCTCCAAAATAATTCGATTGGATTTAGGCCAGGACTGTTCCCTAGCCAAGTGTCCTTCCCCCAGATATCGGACAGATGGTCCTGACACCGCCTAGTTCCGGAAGATCGATGAGATGGAGTACCGTCCAGCATGAAAATGCTGTCCGACCTGCGGGACACCAGGCGCCGTTGGAGCACGGGGTAGTGGTCTTTTAAGGGTGCCACTCTCTTCGTCTAGCATCATTTGGTCTAGTGCCTTTTGAGCTAGTGCAATTGGTCTAGTGCTTCAGCTGGTCTAGCGCCAGTTTGGCTAGTTTCGTTTGAGCTAGTGCCAAAGTGCCATTCATTTGAGCTAGTGCCTTTGGTCTAGTGCCGTAATTTCGTCTAGCTTTCAGCAGACTCATTTCCATGATGGAGGTGTATTATCATGCTTGGCACAATAATTAGACTCACGAGGAAAAGATTTTGCGGTTATTTTATTTTTTTACAGCACTTAACGAGGCAGCTTTCATGACGTTCAAAAATCCAAGAAAACTGTTAAAAATATGAATAAACGCCTGACAACACTTATAACCAGACTAGCGGAAGGCACCATAGAGCGGGCGGAATTCCTTCGTGGCGTGGGATATGCTATCACACTGTACGTTTAAATCCGAAACATCCAAGATTTGGGCGGGTTATCAAGATGTTATACATAATCGAACGAACGAAATATATACGACAACGAGACCGAACTTTTTCATGGTAAACATGGCCGAGCATCTCAGGGAACTATATATTTCAAATAAATTTCGGGAACTAGCACAAATGAACTAGACCAAATATGACACTAGCTCAAATGAAGCTAGCTCAAGTGGCACTAGACCAAATAAAGCACTAGACCAAATGAACTAGCCCAAACGATACTAGACCAACTGACACTAGTCCAAGTGGAGGGGACTCGTCTTTTAATGCCAAATGCACGCTTTTTCAGTATGTTTTCTAGGTAGTAGTCGGGATCGACTTCGTCTTTTGCTAGATCACGTCCAGCTGGTTCAGCTCAGGCCCTGCTAGGACATCGTGATCGTTCGACATACCATTGCGGCGAGAATTTTTCGCAGAAATCTGTCGGAACTTGGGCCGCGTTTTCAGCCCATGCTCGTTTTGGGGGTCCGTGTGGTGAAACCATTGAAACGGAGACTCGTCGCCGAACTAGACCCGCTTCTACATACCTACTCCGTTTCCACTCTTCTACCGGCCAGATTCTCCGTTTCGTGCAAATCTGAGGGCTCTGGGCTTGCTGATTTTCGTTATTTTGGCCGCACCAATAGTCAAGCGCCTTCAGTCAAAGGGCGTTCCTCCCTTATCAATGGACAACATTATCCGAGTGATCATTATGAATAAGACTTCAGATTCTCCGCAGAATGGTCAGACTTCCCAGGTGCTTTCTTCATGACGATCTTGGCGACGGTTGAGACGCAGGAGGACCATGCTGATTGGGGCTTATGCGTGACGCTACTTGTCCCTAAACTGCTTCCACCAGCGCTTGTTGGTGAAAACGGGGGCTTAGAAGTGTGAGGCAGCGTCCTTCCATGTGTTGCCACTTGCCAGCTTGGAGCATGCCAACAGCGCAACTACGAACCTCCCAACTGTAAAGCTAAACCTTCATGCTTAGGCGTTCAGTAAATGCGCCGTTCAATGGTTAAACAATTACCCATGCCAGTGAACCCCATTGGTAAAGGTCAGCTTTTCAGATAATCTCCGCTTCAGAGAAAGACCCAGGGACACAATTCGTTGAAAGGAACGCGATATTTAGGAGCACATTGGAAACACGCCAAGTTGCTTTAAATAAACGGTCGACGGAAGTCATCAAAACCTTCGTCGCATCCTATATAAGATTTTGTGGGGAGGGGAAGCGCGTGTGAGCTGAAATAATGAGAGAAAGAACATGATCTCTCAGAACGAGCTGAACTGTTAGCTGAGGTCTGGATTTTGAGTTCATTATTCTTGAGAATTATTGGCTACGGTCGTTATTTGCAGGCTACGGTCGAATGGAAATCCGAACAATTGCACATATTCAAGATCATATCCGGTACGTAAATAAAATAGTTCGTGAAAACTGTACATGCACCAACAGGAGACACTCTGTGGCAAAGGTTGTTGGTATCGAAAGATCATTTCCTTTGATATGTGTGCTTTGAAATATGACAAACCACTCCATTTTTGACTATGTAAGATACGCTTGGCAGCAAAAGCTGCCAGACCGGAAACGTACACTTCCGGTTTCGTGATCTGGCTAAAAATGCACATGTATTCCCCTAAAGGGTGCCTGACAAACATATGTTAAAATCGCAGTGAAAGTCGACAAAAAAAGTTTTCGGCTCTAATGGGTTAATTTGGGCATGTATGTAGACTCCAGAGTCCAGAGGGCGACACGGCTATTCACGTTAAGTATTCATTTATGGGCCTCGCGGGGCCTCGCGATGACGCGGCTGGAGGCAACTTCTCAGCGCGCTAGGATCCTTCTGGCGGGGCCGGGTGCTGTAAGTACATACAGTGTGCAACGAATGGGCGGGCAGACATATATGAGCGGCATTCCACGATAGATCAACAAAAAAAATTGACACCCGCATATTTTATTTTCTATTCAAAATTGGTCCAAAGGGTTATCATGGGCGGGAAGCCAACTGTGGCAAGGGTTTTTTCTTCGAACAACGGTTTCCGAGATCTACCTCGGGCAATTCCTGGAGGTCACGCTGCAACACTATCCCGCGCACCGACGGGGGGCGGATAGCGGCGTGTAGCGCCGCGAAATTTGGTACGACTATTATCTCATTAATTTTACACATGGTGTGCAAGTTTGAATCTCCTAACTCTTAAGGTCAGGTCACTGCAGGTCACTTTGAATGACCAAACCTCAAGTCACTTTTTTGCAACTCTGTCACCGTGCCAGAGCTACAGTAGATGTCGGAGGCCTTTGAAAGTCGCAGGATGTTATAACGTCATTAGTAGCTACAATTTTTTCATCTCGGAATTTTGATATCGATGACCTAAGGTCAGGTCAATTTCTCGACCTACCCATTATAAGTCAACGGGGGAAAAATCAACTCCCTGTTTTTACCACTAAAACGGGTCGGAATGGCCCCATAAACCATACATGACTTCATATACGATCAACCTTCACTACCTTGAGGTGAGGTCTGTTTTGCTGTTGGGCAGCTGTAAGGTCATGTGACGTCATCAAAATTCACCAAAGGTTTTTTTTTGCCAATAACTCCGTACAGGTACAAGATACAGCCGCGCGGATGGTCTCATTGTGTTCAGCTCGTCAAGGCGCATCGAATGATATACACGATGACCTCAAGGTCACGTGACCTGAGGTCAATCTTTGACCTTGTATTATTGTATTGTATTGTATTACAATTGCAGGGCAATCCACAATGCATCGTGGCTATTACAGCCCCAAGTTGTGAAATGAAATAATGAAATAAGATAAATATTTTTTCGGGGGGGGGGGCAAAAAAAAATGCCCCCCCCACCGCGCGGAAGGTGGCCGGGTGGCCCACCGCCTGCCGGGTTGATATCCGCATCAAGTTCAAGCCGTTCTTCTTCGCTGAGTTTGTTCGTTATATGAGCTGATATGAATGGTTGATCTGCCACTTTATCTCTGTTTTCGCAATATTTGTTCTGATATATAGTTGAAAAGTTTTGGAGTATGTCATTATTGTTTAAAACGACATTGTCGCCGTCCTGAACGCATTGGATACTTTTCCTATCTGAGTTACTTTTTTTCTAAGGACAAAAAGTATTTGGAGTTTCGTTCTCCTTTTTCGTGCCACGATACTCGAGATCAAACATCAGTCCGTCTATCATAGGCCGTCTCAGTTCTTCCAGCTCGTTCTTTAACCTATCTAAGTGATTGGCATCACTTTGTTCGCCCGATCTTACAAGTTTCGTTTCTGCTTTTGCAACTTCCTTCTCTAAATTAGACTCCGTGTGTTTCTTGCTTTACTCTTAGAAAATTTAAATGTTTCGCCTCTTATCATCATTATTAAGGTTTCGTAGAATAGACTATCACTAATGGTTAACTGTATATATTCGTAGTACTTCACCTCATTGTACGTTCGACCAGTATACCATTCCATGCGCACAGATGTGCTGAGTTCACTAGTGCTTTTCTTTTTGCTCTGTGTTAACTACATGAAAAGGAATAAGCGGAAAACTTTTGACCTGTTTTAGCGAAATTGTTGCATTTATACCCCCTCCCAAAAAAAACCCTGAATTTTGACCTGGAACAACCAAATTTGCACAGAGGTGATATCTTCTATGGACACATCTACCCTGTAAATTTGGCGTTGGTGCCCCTCAGCGCAGTGCCGCCCATTATTGTGATGCCACCCCTGCCTACCAGTGCGGTACCAACCCCAGCGTACGCGCTTTTTGATTGAACCTGCTGGGGGTGTTTGAACACCCACTTCTAACTCAGCTTGTGGGCCACGTCGAGACACGCAGTAGGTGGCGTTCGAAAAAGCGTCAAAAATTATTATAAAACTACTAAGGTCATTGTTTAGGTTAGTTCGAACTGGTCAAAGGTCAGGTCACCAGAGATGACCGAAAATCAAATTTCGCCGATTTTGGCATTTTTTTCGACAAATCGGCGCATAAGTCAGGATTCAGAATAAGATTGAGCTACAGCGCCGCAGCAAAGCGCATTTGATAGCTCTTTCTTATTAACCCGCGCCCCTTGGGCTACCGGCGGACCCTACCATCCGTAGGGGGGGGACGTTTCGGCCCCCCTTAGATCTCGGAAATTTACCGGCCGATTTTCAAAATTCAAACGGCGTTCGATATCCCCACTAGGGAACTACCTTGTGACCAAATTTAATTGACCTAGGTCAAACCGATAACGTCACAGGTCAGGTCAAAGGTCGGATTTTCACCGTTCACAGGCATTTCAAGAAATGTTTTGTGAAATCGAGTAAATTGGTAACTTATTGAAAACCATCGATGGTACATTGTTCGTCAAACACATACTTCGCTATATGAGGTCACTGATACCAGGTCAGGTCACAGGTCAGATCAAAGAGGTCAGGTCACTTTGGGTCACAATATGAAAGTGTCGTGTGATACATGTTTTATGGTCCATTTTACATGACAAATGCGATTATGCGGGTCAGGAAGCCTTTGAGGCCAGCTTAGGTCACGTTTTGGTGAAGGTCAGGTCAAGGTCAGGTCAAATTAGGTCGAATTTCAAAGTTGATATTTTTGCATAAAATGGGTATCGATTCGATGCAGCTCGCCCCGGGGAGTCAAATGGTGGTCTTTGTTTTGCTCTACGAGGTCTAGAATTGCCAAAAATTGAGTTTGAAAATTTGAAGTCATCATTTTTGAAGTTTTTCGCTATAACTTGGCCATAAAACGAGATATCGATCTGAAATTTGGTATGTAGATAGAAGACGGTAGGTACTATCACATATTCCGGTTTTTTCGAAACTCAAAAAAACTTTTTGAGTTTTTGGCTAAAATATCCAAAAAATTGCTTTTTTTATTTTTGGGGGTCAGAATTAAAAATTTCAAAAATCCGAGATAGCAGTTTTGTAGCCCTGTCAATTCTTCACCTTTTATGCCCCAATAATTTTTCTGTATCTTCGAAGCTGTAGGCCTGACAGCTCTTCTCGCGAAGGTCTTTTTTTCGGTCGAAAATGGCAGAACATGACGTCATTCTAACGTCATTTGTAGCCAACCTATCAAAGCCTCTGGAATTTTTTTTAGTCACAATGTGTACAATTGATGCTCGGAGGGGTCCTGAAATTTTGGCGGCGATATCTCTAGCCGTTTAGGAGATATCGACGGAAAAGGACAGGGGGGGCCGTTCCCCCCCCCCCCCTACGGGGCGCGGCATGGTGTGTCAAAAGTGGAAATAGCCAAACGGCTTTAGTTCTCCAGCCTTGTCAATAGATGGCAGCACCGCAATATGGGCGGCGGATCGTGCAATTGACGTCAAATTTTCGGTACTTGCTAAGAATTGAATGGCGGATCTTTTCATGCAAGAATCAAGTAAATCGGTCCACAACTTTTCTAACAACAGGGGTATGAAGTCAAACACCCTGCAAGAGCGGCGGCGCGGCGGCCGGCGCGCCGACTGGGAGCCTGCCGGCGCGGGACGGTTCCGACTTTGCATGGCACTAAAACCTGTCAACTGCTTGGAATAGTTATTATAGCAAAATTTTCATTCAAGTGAGGAATAATCCAAGGGCTGGAAGCATGTATGTTTGTGTACATACTGTGCTAGCCAAGAAACTGCATTAGCAGATACTCGCTAATATTACATCCAGCCAAGTTCAAACGCATTCCACGGGATGTGTTTCTGATGTTTATGTTATTTGCTCATCACCAACAGGTACAGATAAAACCCTTTTACAGGTGAAGTCATGGATAAAAATAAGATAAATCTATATAAATACACGCAACCCTTCGGATGGACAAAAGCTCAATAAAAGCCAGCTCGTGCAGCATGGAGCCTTACAGAGGCCTTGTACACTGATATCGGAGGATAAAAGAAGTCTAGAGATGTGTTGTCTGAACGTTCATTTTGACATGTATGACTAGATAAGTGAAACTTTTTTAAATATAAAGGTACTGTATTATAGAAAGCCTTCGCAAACGCGTTTCGAATATATCATCTTCAGTGCTAGCTTCCCATAATACAAAAAGAAAATGATACAAAAGTTCACAACACATCACAAATACACACTCTGCAATTTTTCTCACAATATCACGGGTAGAATGTTTTTATATACTTCTGGAATGCAAGACCGCAAATCGCCCCTCCTAAGGTGTAAAAGCCCCCCTTATGGTTCGTACATGACACACTTTGAATTAATGCCGACTCAAGAATTTTTCTGTGCGATCTCTTCAGACCTGATTTCACCGCACTGGCTTTATCCCACTTAGGTAGGTGACCCTCTGTTTCGGCATGTAATGTAATTGAGTTAGACAAATTATGATTTATCAAATCACGCTTGTGTTCAGTTACTCTGGTTTTAAGCCCTCTGTAAGTTTCACCGATATATACTTTTGGGCAGCCCCCACAAGGAATTTGATAGACTACGCTGTTCACCCTTCGCTGTCCTTCAGTTCCTCCCTTAATCATGTCACCTATTTTTGTTCCAGATTTTTCTATCAGCCTAACACCTGCCTGTTTTAACCCTTTTGCTAAGCATTGCACTTGTTTGCAGCGTATTTACGCAAATACGCATACCGTATTTGCAGCGAAGAGTACATCGCAGATGAGATCATACACATTTTCGAGGTATTTGAACGGCTCAAATACCCAAGAGCTTTTCTCATTAGATGCAAGAACAGTGCCAAACGCATAAGAAAGAAGAAAGAACAAGCAAATACAAGGAACCAAAATGAAGAAAGACAGCAAAAAAGCAAACGAGTCATTGTTGTGCCACACTCTGAACAAGTGCAATGCTTAGCAAAAGGGTTAAAACAGGCAGGTGTTAGACTGATAGAAAAATCTGGAACAAAAATAGGTGACATGATTAAGGGAGGAACTGAAGGACAGCGAAGGGCGAACAGCGTAGTCTACCAAATTCCTTGTGGGGGCTGCCCAAAAGTATATATCGGTGAAACTTACAGAGGGCTTAAAACCAGAGTAACTGAACACAAGCGTGATTTGATAAATCATAATTTGTCTAACTCAATTACATTACATGCCGAAACAGAGGGTCACCTACCTAAGTGGGATAAAGCCAGTGCGGTGAAATCAGGTCTGAAGAGATCGCACAGAAAAATTCTGGAGTCGGCATTAATTCAAAGTGTGTCATGTACGAACCATAAGGGGGGCTTTTACACCTTAGGAGGGGCGATTTGCGGTCTTGCATTCCAGAAGTATATAAAAACATTCTACCCGTGATATTGTGAGAAAAATTGCAGAGTGTGTATTTGTAATGTGTTGTGAACTTTTGTATCATTTTCTTTTTGTATTATGGGAAGCTAGCACTGAAGATGATATATTCGAAACGCGTTTGCGAAGGCTTTCTATAATACAGTACCTTTATATTTAAAAAAGTTTCACTTATCTAGTCATAGATGTGTTGTCTCTTAAAAGCTCATTCATTGCACCTCGATGGGATATGGTAGAAGGTATTGTTTTTTTATCGTTGCCACTCGAGCAAACGGCACATGCCAAAGAGCTGGGGACCTGTTGCGTATGACAGGCGTCGACAGCTGAAACTGATGTAGCAGCTGAGGACAGTCAATGTGGCCGTGAAACACACCGTAAAGGAACATCAGGTCATGTTGCATGAGACGTGATTTGATCGAGGGAACGTTATAATGCTGAAGTAGGTGATCGATCATAGCTAAGATTTTGTGAGCGAGTGTCACTAGAACAGGCCAGCCAGATGAGAAAAGTGTGCTGAATACGTTCGAGTCTTTTGAGGTGAGTCACAGCTGCACCAGACCAGACCACACTGCCGTATTCGATGATGGAGCGAACATGAGCGTAAAACACAGACAGTAAAGGTTTAAAACTGACCCTGGCGCGGCGCGGAACGGCCGATCGCTGCATGCTTCTGATCAGCAGACCGACCATGCGTTTCGCTTTGGCGACCGTGGCATCTACGTGACCAGCAAAGGTCAGTTTGCTGTCAAGCACAACTCCTAAATCGCGCACCTGTGTACATCGTTCCAGCGCGGCGTCACCTATCTTGTATGATGCTAATACAGGTGAGGTGCGCAAAGTAAAAGTTATCACATGACATTTCACAGGGTTCAGGTGCAAGTTTCAAGCGCGAGACCAGTCTACCAATGCATTGATGTCAGCTTGCAATGTATGAACATCATCTTCACAGCGAACCATTTTGCGCAGTTTGATATCATCCGCATACATCGTGCACCCGTGCTTGACATGAAGCGGGATGTCGGCTGTGTAGCACGCGAACAACAAACTACTGCACACACTTCCCTCCGGCACGCCCGACAGCACAGGTGTCCATGTTGACTGCTTCCCGTTGACAACAACACGCTGTTTACGGTCACTAAGGTATGAATGAAGCCAGTTGTATGCAAGACCCGTTACGTTGAAAGACTTGTTTAGCTTATAGAGGTTAAGTTCGTGATTAAAGGGACTATCCCACCTTCTAAAATGTTGTTAAAACCAGTTAAATTGTGCCCGACTTTATAGATTGGATGACCAGGAACACGGTTCTGGCATTTATTTTTCATTAAACATCTTAGGCTTCCCATATTCCAAACACAAACTTTCAAATATGTGACGTCACAGCCCAAAATTACATCCTTCCCCAGGCCACATTACTGTCATAAAGCTGATTCTTTTTACTCTGTAGGCACCACAACAAAGTTCAGACCAAGTTTTAAGCGATTTTTCAACGGACAAACCCATTTAAATCAGAATGACTAAACGAGGTGACGTCACACTAACGGTCGCTCCATGTTAAAGATAGGGCCTTGTACAAGGCCCATTTTCAAATGAAGGGAACGAATTTCTTCAACACCAAGAGGCCGCGGGGGTTGCAACCTAGATAGATAGTGGTTTCTGAACCTCGCCGCAAACTTGGCTATCTCAACTCAAACCCCATGTTAAAGGTGGGATAGTCCCTTTAACACTAGTGAAAGCGGAAGAGAAGTCGGTATAAATAACATCAGTTTGTTTGCCTTCGGCAATGGCACCCCATACATCGCTCATGAAACATGTAAGATTGGTCACACAAGATCGGTTTGATAAAAAACCGTGTTGGCTCAGCGGCAGCACAGGACGGCAGTGAGACATCAGACAGTCGTAAACAACCTTTTCTAAAACTTAAGAACAGAGCGGTAGCAGTGAGACCGGACGATAGTTTTCCGGGCGACGTTTATCTCCTTTCTTGTGCACTGGCACCACGTTGGCTTGTTTCCACCGAGATGGAAACATCAACAATATTCATCGTTCGAGGGCGGATACAGTTGTAACAATACAACCAATATTTTTGCACAGCTCTGTTCCTTGAAAAATTCTCTTCAACGCCTTATTCCTAGTTAAGCGAATTAGTCTACCCTGGTTGAATAAATAAGGCGACTTCGCCAAAAGGTCGCGGATACCCGACCGAAAACGGCCGCGCTCAACGTTAATTTGGGCATGTAGACTCTAAAAAACTCGCATCGGGCGGATAGGGTTTCCGAGGTATTGGCTCCAAAACAACGTATTTGGCTCCCAAATACGTGTACGTCCAAGTGATCCACCTCGTTCCTAGCTAAGCTCTTATTAGATCAAGTGACTCATAAGGAGCGAAAAAGCGACAAAAAACATGAATTTCCCTATAGCGGCGGGCTGCCGGGTTGCCAGACGGCGCACCGGCTATTTCCACTTTTGACACACCATGTTATCTGAGATTTGACCTAAGGTAAACGTTTTAGCCTCAAAATATACGTTTACGCGGGGGACTTTTGCCTGTAATACCTTTTGGCTCAGACCTGCACGAGATTAGTTTAACCGGCATCGTGTTCCATTTTTCGAGACTAGTCAAATGAACTAGAATTTGACATTAATAGGCTATTTTGAGAACTTGACCTAAGGTGAAGGTCATCACCAACCGAGAAAGGTCATATTACATATTAGTCGATCCGTATTGTCGAGAAGGAAAATAAAAAAGGTGTTTCATTGCCATGGTGTGTCAAAAGTGGAAATAGCCGGTGCGCCGTCTGGCAACCCGGCAGCCCGCCGCCATAGGGAAATTCATGCTTTTTGTCGCTTTTTCGCTCCTTATGAGTCACTTGATCTAATTAGAGCTTAACTAGGAACGAGGCGGGTCACTTGGACGTATTCGGGAGCCGAATACGGTGTTTTGGAGCCAATACCTGGGAAACCCTACCCGCCCAATGCGAGTTTTTAAGAGTCTGCATGCCCAAATTAACGTTGAGCGCGACCGTTTTCGGTCGGTTTTCCGCGACCTTGTGGCGAAATCGCCTTATTTATTCAACCAGGGTGGGCTAATTCGCTTAACTAGGAATGAGGCGTTGAAGAGAATTATTCAAGGAATAGAGCTGTGCAAAAATATATTTTGTATTGTTAAAACTGTATCCGCCCTCGAACGATAAATATTGTTGACCCATCAGAAACATATCCCCTGGAATGCGTTTGGACTTGGCTGGATCTAATATTAGCGAGTATCTGCTAATGCAGTTTCTTGGCTTACACAGTACGCACACAAGCATACATACTTCCTGCCCTTGGTTATTCCTCACTTGAATGAAAATTTTGCTATAATAACTATTCCAAGCAGTTAACAGGTTTTAGTGCAGTGCCAAGTCAGAACCGTTCAGCGCCGCCAGTCTCCCAGGCGGCGCGTAACGGGCGCCGCCGGCCGCCGCGCCGCCGCTCTGGCAGGGTGTTTGACTTCATATCTCTGTTGCTAGAAAAGTTGTGGACCGATTTACTTGATTTTTGCATGAAAAGATCCGCCATTCAATTCTTAGCAGATAACGAAAATTTGACGTCAATTGCACGATCCGCTGCCCACATTGTGGTACTGCCATCTATTGACAAGGCTGGCGAACTAAAGCCGGGCGGCTATTTCCACTTTTGACACACCATGGCTCTGCCATATCTCTATCAGAAGTTATTGTCCAAAATCTACTGTAGACCTTTCATGACCTGTGATGACCTCAGTAACATAATAATGGTCACATCACGAGTGAAATTTTCCAATGAAATGTGTCATATTTACCTGTATCTCGATGTTTGAGGGTGTTTTCGTTCAGAAGAAGAGCATTTCAATTTTTCCCATAAAACCGCGCCGTGCTGGGGGACGTTTTTACGCCTTCCCCCTAGGTTTTTCGCGAATATCTCAAAAACGGCGTCGCGCAGCGCCATCGTTTTTTGTACATCTGTTTATACATCTTTTCCACACATCGTGAAAAAAAATTCAGACCCGGGTCGTTCAAGATCAGGTCACTAGGTCACTTGACGTGACATGGTGAAAAAGTCAAAAGACTCAGAAAAAGAAAAAGACTCGCTATAGCTACACCGACTGAACGATCACTTTTGAAACTTTCAGAGATTGAAAAGACTAACAATATGTATAAAATGTTTATCTCGAACTTTTGATACTTGTGTCAAGGTTAGGTCAATTTTGCGACCCCTCCATTACCTATAAGTGATGGGAGAAAATTTAAATGCGCCTCTTCTGGACGAATGTCGTTCAAAACCCTCTCAAACATCGGTTCATTGGAAAACATAACACATTGAATCGGAAAAAAATGCACATGTGACCCTTCTGTATGCCCCTGAGATCATCTCAGAGGTCATGAACGGTCACCAGCAGTCTTTTGGCTATAACTTTTGATAGAGGCGTGCTAGAGTGGTGAAATCATAACAGATGTGTTCAGCTCGACGATGCGGATCGACTGATATGCAGCATGACTCTTTCCGGTCAGGTCATGACCTTGACCTGAGGTCAAATCATCAAAATGACCTTTCAATGTCAACGTATACTTCATTCAACGCGTCTCGATGAGAGGAACACGATACTGGCAAAATAAATGTCGTCACTGTCTTGAGTCAAAAGCTATTGCAGGAAACGTTTTTCATAAAAACTGATATTTTTGGAGTTTTTGACATCTGGAGGCTAAACCGTGAACCCGAGGTCGGATTTGAGAACACTTTTCAGAAAGGCCTGTAAAATGGCTATCGATGTGCTTTTCCGCGGCGCTGTGGCTCTATCGGTTCCCGAGTTAGCCGTTGCCAGTTTCCAAAATTGTTGAAATGTACTTAATTTGACCTTTGAATTGATAACCTCTGGTGACCTGACCTTAAAACTGAATAAAGTGTTTCCGTCATAATTTTTGACGCTCTTTCGATTGCCGCTTACCGCGTGTCGCTACGTGGCCCAGGAGCCGAGTTCGAGGGGGCGCGTGAAAACGCTCTTCCCCAACGTGACACTGAAAACACAAGCCACCAGCACGACGCGGGGGTCACTTTGGATCAGTGAGTGAGCCTGTATATTTCTTTTTGCAAAGAATAAAGATTGTGCTTATCAATCAACGTATATTTTACCGTTTCGAATTCGCATGGATGTGTATTTTGAGAATAAAATGTCCGTAGTTTCCCATATCGTGGTAAGTATTCATCAAGATCAAGGGTTTTTGATAAAAAAGCACCGGGCTCAAAATTGTATTAATTGGATTTTATGAAAAAAAAAACAGCGAAATCTGGTTTTTATACTCGTATTTTGCAACACTTGGTAAATCATGCATGGACATGACGTTACATTTTAGACCGACGCCCCTGTCGCGAGCTGACAATGGCACCCCTCTCAAGGGAAAAAGTCGCCCCCTCGAGCACCATGCCCCCCCTTTCGCTGATTTCTGGCTACGCCACTGGACGTCTCTCACCAGCTAGTGCGTCGGTCGAGCTCCGGCACTGTGCGGGGTTCGGTGGGCGCCGGGTAGTCCAGGTCCGTCTCCGGCACTGTGCGGGGCTCTGTGGGCGCCGGGTAGTCCAGGTCCGTCTCCGTCTGCGGCAGCTGCAGCCGCCAGAGGAGAGTGGCCGAGCGCCGGCCCGTCCACCGCGGCCGGCCGGCCACTGCAACGGACCGCCACCAGCCGTCACATGGCTGACAGTACACTGCCGCCACTGCAACGGACCGCCACCAGCCGTCACATGGCTGACAGTACACTGCCGCCACTGCAACGGACCGCCACCAGCCGTCACATGGCTGACAGTACACTGAACGGACCGCCACCAGCCGTCACATAGCTGGCAGTACACTGAACGGACCGCCACCAGCCGTCACATGGCTGACAGTACACTGCCGCCACTGCAACGGACCGCCACCAGCCGTCACATAGCTGACAGTACACTGCCGCCACTGCAACGGACCGCCACCAGCCGTCACATGGCTGACAGTACACTGAACGGACCGCCATCAGCCGTCACATGGCTGACAGTACACTGCCGCCACTGCAACGGACCGCCACCAGCCATCACATAGCTGACAGTACACTGCCGCCACTGCAACGGACCGCCACCAGCCGTCACATGGCTGACAGTACACTGCCGCCACTGCAACGGACCGCCACCAGCCGTCACATGGCTGACAGTACACTGAACGGACCGCCACCAGTCGTCACATGGCTGACAGTACACTGCCGCCACTGCAACGGACCGCCATCAGCCGTCACATGGCTGACAGTACACTGCCGCCACTGCAACGGACCGCCACCAGCCGTCACATAGCTGACAGTACACTGAACGAACCGCCATCAGCCGTCACATGGCTGACAGTACACTGCCGCCACTGCAACGGACCGCCACCAGCCGTCACATGGCTGACAGTACACTGCCGCCACTGCAACGGACCGCCACCAGCCGTCACATGGCTGACAGTACACTGCCGCCACTGCAACGGACCGCCACCAGCCGTCACATGGCTGACAGTACACTGCCGCCACTGCAACGGACCGCCACCAGCCGTCACATGGCTGACAGTACACTGCCGCCACTGCAACGGACCGCCACCAGCCGTCACATGGCTGACAGTACACTGCCGCCACTGCAACGGACCGCCACCAGCCGTCACATGGCTGACAGTACACTGCCGCCACTGCAACGGACCGCCACCAGCCGTCACATAGCTGACAGTACACTGCCGCCACTGCAACGGACCGCCACCAGCCGTCACATGGCTGACAGTACACTGCCGCCACTGCAACGGACCGCCACCAGCCGTCACATAGCTGACAGTACACTGCCGCCACTGCAACGGACCGCCACCAGCCGTCACATAGCTGACAGTACACTGCCGCCACTGCAACGGACCGCCACCAGCCGTCACATGGCTGACAGTACACTGCCGCCACTGCAACGGACCGCCACCAGCCGTCACATGGCTGACAGTACACTGCCGCCACTGCAACGGACCGCCACCAGCCGTCACATGGCTGACAGTACACTGCCGCCACTGCAACGGACCGCCACCAGCCGTCACATGGCTGACAGTACACTGCCGCCACTGCAACGGACCGCCACCAGCCGTCACATAGCTGACAGTACACTGCCGCCACTGCAACGGACCGCCACCAGCCGTCACATGGCTGACAGTACACTGCCGCCACTGCAACGGACCGCCACCAGCCGTCACATAGCTGACAGTACACTGCCGCCACTGCAACGGACCGCCACCAGCCGTCACATAGCTGACAGTACACTGCCGCCACTGCAACGGACCGCCACCAGCCGTCACATAGCTGACAGTACACTGCCGCCACTGCAACGGACCGCCACCAGCCGTCACATGGCTGACAGTACACTGCCGCCACTGCAACGGACCGCCACCAGCCGTCACATGGCTGACAGTACACTGCCGCCACTGCAACGGACCGCCACCAGCCGTCACATGGCTGACAGTACACTGCCGCCACTGCAACGGACCGCCACCAGCCGTCACATGGCTGACAGTACACTGCCGCCACTGCAACGGACCGCCACCAGCCGTCACATGGCCGACACTGAACGAGTCGTGGGGGGGGCAGGGGTATCCGACCGTCACATAGCTGACACTGAACGAGTCGTGGTGGGGGGGCAGGGGTATCCGACCGTCACATAGCTGACACTGAACGAGTCGTGGGGGGGCAGGGGTATCCGACCGTCACATAGCTGACACTGAACGAGTCGTGGTGGGGGGGGGGGGGCAGGGGTATCCGACCGTCACATAGCTGACACTGAACGAGTCGTGGGGGTATCCGACCGTCACATAGCTGACACTGAACGAGTCGTGGTGGGGGGAGGGAGGGGTATCCGACCGTCACATAGCTGACACTGAACGAGTCGTGGGGGTATCCGACCGTCACATAGCTGACACTGAACGAGTCGTGGTGGGGGGCAGGGGTATCCGACCGTCACATAGCTGACACTGAACGAGTCGTGGTGGGGGGGGGCAGGGGTATCCGACCGTCACATAGCTGACACTGAACGAGTCGTGGTGGGGGGGGGGGCAGGGGTATCCGACCGTCACATGACATAGCTGACACTGAACGAGTCGTGGTGGGGGAGGGGTATCCGAGGCTAATTTCCTATTTCAAAATCAGTACGGTTTGGGGACCAAAAGTTTTTGACCTGAAAGTGACCTGACCTAAGGTTAATTCAACTCAAAATGACCTCAAATGACACAAACGACATCAAAATCGAACTATATGACCTAAATGGCCCATTAAACATGTGTCACGTGACCGACACATGATATAATATTTCCGTGACCTGTGATGACCCGACCCTAACCTGAAAATCAAAGTACAAGTTTGGTACCCTCAGGGTATCTGAAGCATCTATTCACGAGTGTGCAAAGCAAAAATGAGCCTGATCTGACTTGTAAGACGGCGGCCAGAGCCGAAAATGAGAACAAGCCAAAATGCCAATAATTTTTACGTTAACCTTACCTGTGACGTCATCAGTGACCTCGAGGTCAATGAAATTAGGTTTCGCTCGACAGTTTTTTCCGGGGCTATCAGACGCCGTTTCAATTTTGACGATCAGCCCAGTAGTTTCGGAGTTAGGAGGGGGCTATGAAGAGCCCCCCCCCCCCCCCCGTAGGGCGTGTTATACGCAGACCCCAGTGGGGCGCGGGCTAAGAAATGCACAGGCAATCTTATGGTCAAAGAATTTTGAAAACTGGCCGGTAAAAACATGAGTTATGAGTGTGCTGGCTTTTCAGGCTTTTCACAATTTTTAACTATCGCCCTATACGGGCGATGTTCAGCTGAGTGCGCCGCCGTGTGCGGTCGCGAGCGCTGCTCGCTCCTCTCCCGTCTCCCCCTCGGCCTGCCTGTTCCCCGCGATTGTGTGGGAGGGAGCGAACGTTTGAAACGATCGGCTAGTGAGCTGTGAGAGTGAGCTTTGGTAGGGCGAATCCGTGCGAGAGTGGACAGTGGAGTGCGCGTCCTGACTGTGTGAACTGGGTGTTCCCACCGACGGCAACTAACACTGACTGACCATGCATCGAGACGTCGCCCGGCTGCTGATCCTACTCGCCGTGGTGCGCGTGCTCTCTCTCGCGTGCATCCCAGCAGCTGCACCGTCGACAGCGGAGTCGTCGCGCCGTCGGGAGCCGGATCGGCAGCTGCGACACCACGTCACCCGCAGACGACCGGCCGACCCGCGGCCGTCTGGCCTGCCCTCGGAGTCGCGGCCCTCTCGGCCCGGCGCGGCCGAGCCTTCCCCGGGCCGCGCGGCGCCGCCTCGGGCTGGCCGGGGTCCCGGCGCGCCACGTATCACGGACACCACTCGACAGCTGCTGGTACGGCGGCGCGCGCTGCTCAGCTCCGGGGCCGCCGGCCGCGCGGAGTACAAAGTGGTGAACCGGCAGTGCCGAGCAGCCATAAGACGCGATCACACAGCCTTCTTTGCCGAACAGCTACTTGAGGCAGGACCAGCGAAAATGTGGACTGTATTGCGACCAGTTGTTGGAGCGGGAAAGGGCACACTTACAGTGCCGGCCTGCACGCCGGATGCTCTCAATGCGTACTATGCGAGTGTAGGCCCCACTACAGTGGCTAGCGTTCCCGTACCAGAGACGGTTCCACCCGTCAGGATTCCGCGTGTACTCACATGCGCATTCCGAGTACGGACTGTATCGTATGACGCTCTGTTCAGCCTCATCCAGTGCATGAAAAAATCTACTTTTACCGGCCTGGACGGAATCAGCATAGACATGATCAAACGGTTCTTTTACGGTATGGGCCATGTTTTGTTGGACATTGTAAATAGTTCTTTAGAAACAGGATTAGTGCCAACTTCGTGGAAACACGCTTTAGTCACGGCTATTCCCAAGGGTGCTAAAGCAGACAGTTCACAACCGTGTAACACTAGACCAATTTCCATGCTACCCAGTGTCATGAAAGTTGTCGAGCGCGTAGTACAGTGTCAGCTCACCGAATACTTCCAGGAGCACGAACTGTTCACTGATGCGCAGCACGGTTACCGACGGGGTCGGTCTACAGAGACGGCGCTGGCAGTTGTCACCGACAGTGTATATAGAGCGATGGATATTGGAGAAATTTCCGTTCTTGTGCTCCTAGACCTTTCCAAATGTTTCGATGTCATTAGTCATGAAAAGATGCTAGAAAAACTCAGTTTGTACAACATCGAAACCACTTGGTTTAGGCATTACCTTGATGGTCATTCACAGCAGGTCAAAGTGCAAAACGCCAATGGTTCTGTCCTTTTCTCAAGGTCTTTGCCAGTTGAATCGGGAATCTTCCAAGGTGGTTCTCTCAGCTGTGTTTTGTTCTCCATTTTTGCGAACGATATGTGTCTCCATGTGCCCGATGTCACGATTGTGCAGTTTGCCGATGATACTCAGCTCCTCGTCTCCGGAAAAAAGGCCGACCTGACCAACCTAGTCATGAAAATGGAGCGTGCTCTGTCGCGGATTTTTGCATGGTTTTGTTCCAACAATATGAAAGTCAACGCTTCAAAAACACAGATGATAGTGCTCGGTACACGCCAGATGCTCAAAGGACTGCCACCCGTTTGCATTAGATTTGCTGGTGCTACCGTTCACGAGTCCCAAACTGTTAAAAATCTCGGCGTTATCATGGACAAGCATCTTACGTACCATGACCATGTCAACCATGTGGTATCAAAGTGCACGGGGGCGCTTCTAGCGCTCAACCATGCGAAGCACGTGCTACCGCCTGCCACACTGAGACCGATTGTGACATCTCTTGTTGTGTCTACACTGCGCTATTGTATATCGATCTATGGTACATGCGGCACCACTGAACTTCATCGTGTGCAAAAAGTGCTTAACTTTTGTGCGCGGGTTGTAAGTGGCCGGCGAAGGTATAGCCACGTGACCGATGTCCTCAGAGATCTGAAGTGGCTCAGCGCGACAAATTTGGTACTGTACCACAGAATATGTAACGTGCGAGCCATTGCTCAGACTGGCCAGCCTTCCGCTATTGCCAGTTCCCTGGAAAGCGTAACCGATCACGGCCACAACACCCGTAACGCCGAGCGACTCAGGCTTCCTCGGATACGCACTGAGGCGGGACGAAGGCAGCTACTATATAGCGGAGTCGATGCGTACAATGTGTTCTGTGCCACCTACGAAGGGCGAGTGTCTTTTAAACGAGCAGTCAAACTTCACTTGTTACAAAATCAGACGTAGGTAGACACGGTTTAACGATTCATTGTGATGAATGTGTGATACGATGAATGGTGTATGTCTTAGCCTGTTCTTATCTTATCAATTGACATTGCATTAATGAAAAGCCGCCTACCAGCGGATTTAATGTGAATACACGAACTGAACTGAACTGAACCGGTTTGTTCGGCTGACCGGTGACCTCTCGGCGGCTGACACGGCCCTGGCCTGCGGTCACGTGACCCTTCCTGCCCTGCGACCCGCGGCGTGTCCAGCCGACCCTGGTGGCGTGACGCCGGCGGTCCGGGGCCGCCCGGTGCCGCGGCCGGCTGACCTGTCATCTGCTCCTGTCAGCCGCGGCCGCCCCGCGGGGCGGCGCAGCGGCGGCCGGCGGCCCCAGCGGCGCGGGGCGCGCGGACGGGGGTCTCGGCGCGGCTCGCGGCCTACGTCGGCGAGCCGCGGCCTGCTGATCGGCGCGCTCAACGTGCAGTCTCTGCGGCCGAAGCTCCTGGAGCTGTCAGAGGTGCTCCACAGACAGAAATACGACATCGTGCTTTTAGCAGAGACCTGGCTCAAACCGACCGTGCCCAACCGCCTGCTGGTCATTCCCGGCTACTCTGTCCACCGCGAGGACCGTCCCGATGGCCGAGGCTACGGGGGAGTGGCAGTCGTCGCCAGGGAGGACCTGACCGTGACGCCACTCAAGCCGGCCACCCAGCGCCCGCCCGACAGCCGACTGGAGACCATCTGGTCGCTGGTGAGAGCGGACCGTGGGCGCCGGCTCGTCCTGTGCTCTCTCTACAGGCCGCCGCGCTACACGGTGACGGCGCTGGACGCTGACTTCAGGGACCTGGAGACGCAGGTGCAGAGCGTAACACTTACTCATCCGACGGTGCCACTTCTTATGTGCGGTGACCTCAACTGTGACCTTTTAAAAAGTGCGCCCGCTCCGGCTCGGTCTCGTCTCGAAGAGTTTTTAAATGATTACTCAATGTGTCAACTCGTAAACGTGCCCACTTTTACCTCAGGTTCCCTGCTTGACGTCTGCATCACATCTAGTCAAAACCTAGTCTCTGACTGTCGTGCAATTTACTGCGATTTTAGCCCTCATCACTTCATTCGCTTACGTGTTAATTTGCCTCGTACCCGTCGCCAACCTGTCATCACTCAGTCTCGCTGTCTAAAGCGACTCGATCAGGACGCCTTCCTTTTAGATTTACACTATGCCGACTGGGGTGACGTTTTTAGATCGCCAACCGTGACCGAGAAGTGGGATGCCTTTTTATCAACTTTTACGAACATACTCGACCAGCACGCGCCGCTGCGATCTGTTCGCGTGCGAAATCCGGCGGCCCCTCCCATCTCGGCTGCCACCGGTGAACTCATGTCTCGCCGCCGTGCCGCCCTGCGTGCCTGCGGGCGTAGCTCGGCCGACTACCGCGATCTGAACCGTGCCGTCCGCTCTGCCATTCGCCGTGACACTCGCGAGGGGATTGAGGACCGTATCAGGGAGCGCGGGCCGCAGTCTGTCTGGCAGAGCATTCGGAGCGTGGTGGGTGGGAAGCGCTCCGGTACACCGGTGCTGCCCAGGGGCGGATCCAGAAAATCTCCAAGGGAGGGGCCATTAGAAACCAGGAGGCCCCCCCCATAATCCCACCTGTTGGAGGCCCCATCTTCCCACTTGTTGGGCCCCCCCCCCCAAAAAAAAACTGCGTCTATTGAGCTTATCTAGCTGTTCAGGCAACATATCAACATCTGTGCAGGCTTGGAGGCCCTCTGTGCAGGTTAGGAGGCCCTGTAAAAGTGGTCATCTCTGTGAGTATAAGAGACCTCCAAGTTATGAAAAGCTTTACCAATCTTCTAACAAAGAAGTCTTCTCAGCTAGTCTTCTAAGAAATAACTAAGTGGGTAGGTTAAAAAAAACTCATCGGATTTCGGCCACTTTATTTTCAGGAGGCCCCCTTTTCAGCTTTTTAACTTTTTAACTTTTTATTTTATTTTTGAAAAAAATCGGCCAAGGGGGGGGGCCATGGCCCCCATGGCCCCCCCCCCCTTGTATCCGCGCCTGGTGCTGCCTCAGCTATCCAGCGAGGAGCTGAACCGCTTTTTCGTCTCTGTTGGACCGCGAGTGGCTGCTGAGGTAGCCGACCGGGGCCGGGGCGCGGTTCCACAGGTAGAGTGCCGTCTGCCCAGGGTCGGTGCCTGTGGTTTTAAGCTCTTACCGATTGACATCGACACTCTGACCAGCACGTTGCTGAGTATGCGTAACTCTCCCGCTCGCGGCGCTGATGGTGTTTGTGTTCGGGCGCTGAAGGCTGCTTTCCCTGCCGTCGGCGTCGTTATCCTTCACATCATCAACACCTGCCTCGTCCTGTCAGACTATCCAGCCTCATGGAAACATTCCCTCGTCCATCCTATCCACAAAACCGGTGACCCATTCAACCCCTCTAACTTCCGCCCGATTTCCATCATTCCGATAATTTCCAAAATCGTAGAGAGGGTGGTTCATCGCCAACTTTATCATTACCTTGCATCAAACCACCTCCTATCCCCCAACCAGCACGGTTTCCGCCCTCACCACTCGACGGAAACCGCGCTGGTTACTGTCTCCGATCACATCCTGACAGCCGCCGACGGTGGGGAAATCTCCCTTCTGTGCCTGATCGACCTTAGCAAGTGCTTTGATGTCATTGACCATGATATACTTATCAGCAAATTGCGTCTGCACGGCATCGACACGGCGTGGTTCGAGGCGTACCTACGCGGTCACACGCAGAGTGTCGTCCTGCGTGACGTCACGGGCGCCGAGCGAGTCTCGCCCCCGCTCCCGAACACCAACGGAGTGTTTCAGGGCAGCGCCCTCGGACCACTGCTGTTTACGGTGTTCGCCAACGACCTGTCGCTACACGCCGCCGATGCTAGAGTGCTGCAGTACGCAGACGACACCCAGGTGATTGTCTCAGGCAAAAAGAGTGAACTCCCAGCACTCATCACTAGCATGGAAAACTCACTTGCTTCTTTGGACAAATGGTTCTGCGCGAATGCTCTCAAGGTCAACGCGAACAAAACTCAACTCATTGCTTTCGGAAACCGCCAAAATTTGCGCAACCTTCCAAATTTCAGTCACCTTCCGTGACACAACCCTCGTCCCTTGTAACGAGGTCAAAAATCTGGGTGTAACGTTTGACAAAAACCTGACATGGGACAGTCACGTGGGTGCCGTCACCCGCCGCTGCACTGGGACCCTGATCGGCCTGTCGCACGTGCGACATGTGGTGCCGCGAGGTGTCATCACCTCCCTTGTAACAGCCCTGGTTCTCTCGCAGGTCCGCTACTGCATATCAGTTTATGGTAACGGTACTAAAAAGAACATGGTCAGAGTACAGAAGATCCTAAATTTCGCTGCAAAGGTGATTTTCGGCCGAGGAAAATTTGATCACGTGGCGGACCTGCGGGAGAGACTGGGCTGGCTCGAGGCCCAGCAGCTGGCCGATCACTCTACACTCTGCCTGGCGCACAGGGTGCTCCGCAGAGGAGAGCCCCACTCACTAGCAGCCGTCCTCCATCGTAATGAGGAGGTACGCCAGCGCGCCACCAGGCAGGACGGTCTGCTCAGTGTGCCGAGGTCGAGGACCGAGGCGGGTAAAAGACGATTCTGTGCTAGAGCGCCGGCGCTGCACAACCAGCTGCCACCCGAACTGGTTTCGCTCAGTGGACAGGGCTTCAAACGCGCTTTAAAACGACGAATGCTGCCTTCTATTACCTGATTTGACGCCGTGTATGAGAGTGTGGATGTGTGTGACTGGTGACATGCATGTTGGTGTGCCGTTGCACCTGTAATTTGTATGTATGAGTGAATATTTTTATCCTTTCTACCATGCATGTGACATTGTGACGCGGAGCCAGAAAAGCCACTGCTGCTGTGGAGTGCTCTTTAAAGGTAGTGTGCCAGCTTTCTTGGACCGTATGGAGTTAATGGCCCAGATAAGGAGAACCGGATTTTTAGAACTTATCCATACCTTCAAAACTCATGGAAACGTCTTAAATTCTTCAAATTTTGAGTACCCCAGTGCGAAATTCGCCCCGACGGATTGTCGGTCGTACCCCAACCACATTTCACACCACTATGAACAATAAATGCACACACTGAAATCGCTATTACCGATATGCTCATCCAATCAAGTTTCGATAAACCCGTTCATCATCAGCTCCTGCGGTTTCGAACACGCCTGTTAGTTGGCTTCTGATGCTCGTCGAGGTCGGAATTTCCAAATACGCGTGGTGCGTCGGGCCGCGCGCTCTGACTTCGGCCAAGAAAAATGCGTCAGCTGATCATTGTCATTTCTGCCACTTGCGTGTGGTGAAATGGGGTCATAACTTATAAGACGGCTTTTTCATATCAATTATTTTACATAAAATCATATTTCAAACCATAAATAATGTTCGACAGCCAAATAAAAGAAACAATACCAATACGGGCTTACAGTTTAAGGCTCGACATTGTGTTGTCTACGATTAGACAGCTGATAACTCATTCCCGTACGTCGTATGGTCGTAACACTATAATGACCTTTGCTTATTGTCACAAGTGCGCCGCATTCGCGATTGTTGCCCGACGCCTGTTTGCAGGTGAGCCCACTACAGTTGTTATACATATCTAAAAACCGATAAACTTTTAGGCGAAAAAGGCACTATTCCAGGCCCATTTTTGATTTTTTTTTGCGATATTAGGTAAAAACAGAAGCTTCTTATCCTAGGAAAAATAAAATGGGAAATCTTTCAAAGGTGGCACACTACCTTTAAATACAAATACAAATACAGATGGTTAAAGAGAGTAATAGTACATCCATGCCCTGGACATTATGAGCCCTGGCCTTAATAATATGCACCTGACCTCTTTGGGACAATGTGAATAGGGGAGAGTGGGGCAAAGCGGCCACCCTAACACTTCTCACGATGCCAACGCTTGATTTTTAAACTTGGAAAGATTCTTTCTATACCAATGTGATCCCTATTAAGTTGCCTTTAATTTCAACTGCGTTTTATTTCCAAAGGCGTTCACATATGAAAGATATTGACAAAACTTTAAACCTATGCATATTGGCCACTTTGCCCCATACCCTGGGGCAAAGCGGCCACCGGCGTCTTCTCAAGTCCCGATATGAGAAACAAAATAGTTGCCTCGTGTACGACTAGGGTATTTGATGGTGACAAGGTTAAGCGAGGATGGATGTTTACTTTATCATCTTCCACCTGTAGGTAAACAAAGAAAGGATTTTCATGAAAATAAACATTTAATTGCATTATTTGGTAACTCATGCAACTGAAAAGTGGCAAAGATGAATGCATGACGACACATTTGAATATAAATAATGTTTTTTATCCAGATGGAAGCAACTTATGCCCAATTGGGGGGTGGCCACTTTGCCCCGGCCACTTTGCCTCGCGCATACCGTCCGAGACAAAAATATTCCAGCTTAGCTATTAGTGGGGTAAAAAACATTAAAATTGGTAGAATACATGTACAATACCCATGCAATGCATGGACAAGAACGCTTATAAAAATTCCAAACGGTTATGGAATAACATAACATTTAAAAATTGTAAACATAGTTGGTAACCTGGCAAGAAATGCTTTTCCGTGTTTCACAGAACAATGGTGATGGGCCTGAAACCCCGGTCTGGCTCATTCGAACGACCGTGCAGAGAAGTATAATTGTAAACCATAAATTGGAACTGACGCCAGCTATGAAGGGCTAAAACGATGGGTGGCCGCTTTGCCCCGGGTGGCCGCTTTGCCCCACTCTCCCCTACTGGCCTCTTTGAATATACCCTATCTGCAGCCAGTTGGCCACAATTGGACGGCCTAGACATTATGAGCTATAGTCCATTCAAGGTACTAGCCAGTTCGAGCACTGGGCACATCGTGCCCTGGACATAATAGCCGTTTTTACGACGGCCATCTGGTACACATTTGGTGCACGTCTGGTACAGATTTGGTCAAATCAGGTCAAATGGTCAAATCCTCGCCAACATCTCCACAACAGAACAGGAAGTCCTCTATTATCTTAACTCTATTGACCCCAACAAATCAACAGGACCAGACAATATTCCCACAAAATTCCTAAAAATGACAGCACTTCTAATAGCAAAACCTTTGGCCATGTTGTTCAATGCTTCACTGTCTAGCGGTATATATCCAAAAGCATTTAAAGAAGCCAATGTTCGGCCAATATTTAAAAACAAAGGTTCACCATCTGACTTCACTTCTTACCGTACGATAAGCCTACTGTCACCATTGTCAAAAATATTCGAAAAAATAGTTCACAAGCAAATGTACTCCCACTTCACCGAAAATAATCTACTTACAGATAAACAAAGCGGATACCGGAAAAAACACAGCACACAGGATCAACTACTTTACTTAACTGATAACCTTTACAAATCACTTGACGATGGACACAATTTTACTGCTATTTATTTGGACATATCTAAATATTTTGATGCTATTTGGCATAAGGAATTACTTTATAAATGCAAACACGAATTTGGGATAACGGGACAGTTGTTAAATTGGCTCAAGTCTTACCTGACTGATAGAAAGCAAAGGGTAATTTTAGGCAATGATCTTTCACCGCTTTTGACTTTGAAAGCGGGCTGTCCGCAGGGATCGGTTTTAGGACCTCTACTAGCATTAATTTATTTAAATAAACTATCTACCAAGACAAAAATGGCATTCTCTTCTTCGCCGACGACACTTCTCTATACTCTCCCCACGCGACAGACATACAACTGACACAGACTTCACTTCAAGACGACCTGGACGTTATTTACAACTATGGAGAAGACTGGGCGATAACATTTAACCCTGCAAAAACCATTCAACAAGCTTTTTCCCACCAACGCACTCCGTAAATTCCAAAATTAACATTCGGAGGACTCCCCATACCAATGAAACAAAATCACACTCACCTAGGTGTAACTCTATCTACCGACCTACGATTCCACGAACATATAAACCAAGGCCATCTATAGAAGGTACAGTCACTCCCCCGCCGACCAATCAGAGACAGATCCTGAGTGACGTCACCCCTGATGCTCGCAAGGGGTACTCCATTCCTTTACGACGTAAAAATGACTAACTTCATTTGAAGATTGTTGGTGACACTCTACACATATCGCTCAGCCGTTGATGTCATTGGAAAGTCCAACCAATTTTCTAGCGATAAAAAAGAGCAGCAATATGCTAAGAAATGGCCGGTTTTGAAGATATAGACGATTTAAAAATCCTCTGCAGTTGCAGGAAAGCAACGTTAAAACGCATCGAGCTAGTATATGTTTACTATGAATAAATCATTTTTCAGTAAGTTTTTAGATATGGTATTGATTTAATCAATAACTTTATTAAAATATTTCTATTACTTGTAACTTTATTTCAAAATAATATTTTAAAAAATGGCAACTGTTGGCAAGTAGCTTTGAAGCGATCGTTGCGCACCGCGCCATTATTGTCCTGAGGCCCCCTTATGATGTCATCAAAAGTGGAGTGACATGGGCCTGATATAAAAAATATATGCCAAAAAGTAAAC
Organism: Amphibalanus amphitrite; assembly: GCF_019059575.1. NCBI lineage: Eukaryota > Metazoa > Arthropoda > Thecostraca > Balanomorpha > Balanidae > Amphibalanus > Amphibalanus amphitrite. Next base: position 684,475 of record NW_024881684.1, read on the forward strand.
AAAACACTTATAGTTCATTTTTTTTCAAAAGGCTTATGGCCCGAAGCATTATATTGGAGTTGGCACGTGCGAGACGCTAGAAAATAACGCAAGCCGAGATGAATTTCGCGGCCATTTTTGAAAGATAAGCACAGTGCAACGGAGCAAGTTGTTCAATTTAGCTTTTAAATCGTATCACATTGCAGAATGTTTGTAAATTCATAGATTTGAGCCATCCTGTTGATTTTGCATGCAAATTTAACGTCACTCCTGTATTAACCTTGATTCCACAGCCAGCCCATCACTTGAGAAATAGCAAGCGGCAACTGTTTAAACATTCAACACAGAATCTGTCGGGGGGCCGAAATTCTGAGCGGCAAGCTCATGGAAAACATGTCATTGTTAGCTGCTGAAGCTGGTGACGTTCCATATTGTTGTCTTACATTGTGTTCTCGCATGCTACCTACAAACTTCAGTCGTCTTTTTATAAGTCAAAGTCTTTCCAGATTTAGTTGGCGCATACCCGACCTCTTCCCAGTGCAGAAATCGATCGAGCAGCATTGTAATAGATCGGCAGATATGCTGGCTCATGTTTTTTTTTTTTTTGGTACTCAACAGAAATAAATCTAAAACAAAATGTCAGTCCGTGTGTTACTTTTGTAGGTCTGCAAACAGGTCATCCAAGGCCCTAAATACAAGGTTGCACGGACTAATTTCTACTAAACCTACCAGAATATAGTTTCACGGTTGAAAATTTTAATAACTTTTCAATCAAAACTTCTTTATTATTTTCTCGTTAACATTTATAAGCAATTTTATAAATTGACTTCCAATTTGCTTGCCTTTTACTGGCAAAATAACTTTCTAGTATTAGGTCAACATAGTTGTGTAGCAGTAGGAACGATATCTGGCAAAACCCCAATGCCTACATACAGCTGAAAAGCAGCCACCAGGTGTCGCCCCAGTCGCCACTTGGTCGCCACACAGATGTCGCGCGCGTCGCCAATCGCCACACTACCGATTTCCATAAGAACGCATATGTACGGATATGTATTGGAAAGTCGCCCTTAAAGGGACTATCCCACCTTCTAAAATGTTGTTAAAACCAGTTAAATTGTGCCCGACTTTATAGATTAGATGACCAGGAACACGGTTCTGGCATTTATTTTTCATTAAACATCTTAGGCTTCCCATATTCCAAACACAAACTTTCAAATATGTGACGTCACAGCCCAAAATTACCTCCTTCCCCAGGCCACATTACTGTCATAAAGCTGATTCTTTTTACTCTGTAGGCACCACAACAAAGTTCAGACCAAGTTTTAAGCGATTTTTCAACGAACAAACCCATTTAAATCAGAATGACTAAACGAGGTGACGTCACACTAACGGTCGCTCCATGTTGAAGATAGGGCCTTGTACAAGGCGATAGGGCCTTGTACAAGGCCCATTTTCAAATGAAGTGAACGAATTTCTTCAACACCAAGAGGCCGCGGGGGTTGGAACCTAGATAGATAGTGGCTTCTGAGCCTTGCCGCAAACTTGGCTATCTCAACTCAAACCCCATGTTAAAGGTGGGATAGTCCCTTTAAGGATTACGCTTACATCCTTTGCTTATGAGGTCGGTGGTTGGAAATTGGGAGGGGCTCAGCTATTTTCGACCACGGATATGGCTTTATCACATGATGAGGAACATGCTGATAAGCGTTTTATGTGTCATAACAGCACAAAAGTATTTTTAATCATTTTTCAAAAATAGCCGTTCTGCCGTATCTTTCAGTGCAAGGTGCCGTCGGTCATCCCCGACGTTACGTCACGCCAGGGATTGCCAGATTTTCCTACTAGACTTCGACGCCCCCTGAGGTCATCCACGTGAGCAGTTTAATCATTTGTTTAGTGCCTATGGCTAGACCCCGTATGAAAGCATTTTCGATTCACAGTTCCTCATTATGAGTCGTATGTCTATACTTTTTTCCAAACTATCGCAAGTCAGAGACCGGTCGATAGAGCCGACCAGTCTGGTCTGATTTCGAAACGTGCCAAGCCGGTGTTCGTTGATTTCTGTAAAAACCATCACATTGCACGTGACAATTCTAAAATCAATTTTCGGGCCGTGCGCCTTTTGAAAAAAAAAATGGACTTTAGTCCCCTCTACCCCATAGCACGTTACCTACCCAGACAAATGCTTGACCAAATCTATAAAATTTATATCAGACCACATTTCGACTATTGTGACGCGATCTACGACGGACATATTACTATACGGGACACAACCAGACTAGAGACATTGCAAAATCGAGCTGCGAGACTGGTGATTGGTACACTTTTTAGAACACCGACCGATAAATTGCGAAAAGAACTGGGCTAGGAACTTTTAACGCAACGACGACAAATGCACAAACTCATCCTGTATCACAAACTCAGCGACCCAAACCAGCCCACACCAAATTACATCACGTCCAGAATACCAAATACACGAGCACGCGACACAAACATCATACTAAGAAATGCAAACACCCACACCAGACTTCCTCATCGCACATCATCTTATTATAAGTCATTCTTTCCAGCGACAAACAGAAACTGGAACCAATTACCAGAAACCATCCGTAATCAAAATCATAAATCATTTAAAAAAGAAATTCGCGAGCGGCTGGGGTTACCTGATCCACCAAAGTATTACAGCTTCGGAACAAAGGAGGGAAATACATTACATACTAGAATGCGTACCGAAATGACATATCTGAACTCCAATTTATATAAAATCCTCAAATGTCCTTCCCCTATGTGTGACTGTGGATATCCTGACGAAACGTCCCAACATTTCGTCCTTTCCTGTCCCAAATATGCGAATCCCAGAACTGAAATGATTAATACACTAACCCGTATCTCGCCTTCTTTTGCTGACCTTGAACAACCTCAACTATTCCTAACATTGGTACACGACACTGATCTCGGCGGTGTTGGTGGTCGGGCGGTGGCCCGCGCGTTTCAAAAATTTTTGATTGACACCGGTAGATTAACTTTAACTTAGACTCTTGCACGCGGTAAACTTGCTCATGTGGCTGGTGACCGAGGTGGGTTGTGTGGCGGCTGACACCGACATCAGGCTTTGGTGCCCGGCGGCCGGTGCTGTGGCGGCGGCCGGTGTTTTATCCCTTGGTTTACCCTTACCCAGACATGGTGCCTCGAATTAAGTACATTGCGTGCTTTTGCATCATGTCTTATCTGTTTGTTCAACTTTGTTTTTGCATGCCTTGATCAATAAACGAACACTGGCGGATCCAGGGGGGGGGGGGCCACGGGGGCCATGGCCCCCCCCAAAGGCCTAAAGTGGCCTGTTTGGCCCCCCCAAAACGCCAGAAAAATTGCTAAGAAAATATACCTTGATGGAGGTTTTTAGCCACTTGGTGAAGTAAAGCTTTCCACAGCATAATATGGAAGCAATATAGTAGCAGTGAGGGTCACCTATCCGTGCTTCTATCCTCAGGAAACAGAAATCCTTCTCCTCCACGCCGCAACCCCCCTCCGGGCTGGACAGGCAACTTTATCTCATGCGGGCTGCTCCCTTGGAGCGGCACCGCTGCTCCTGAGGGAGCGCACCCCGTAGCCGGTTGCAGTGAGTGCCTTGGGGCTGAGTGGCCTGTCCTCTGGACGGGCTCAGCCCCGGCGACTCACTAGGGTGCCTGCCCAGACCAATGTCTCCCCCTAATTCCTATCATCCTTCCGGCTCTGCAATGGTCTTGTCGACCGAAAGGGCCTAACCCAACAAAACAAAAAAACAAAACAAACAAACAAACAGTGAGGGTCAGTCAAAAGTTGCGCGAGCGGAGTCGACCTTAAAAAAAAGACTGTTGTTGGCACGTGTTTATGGCGCGGCAGCTCAAGCTGGTAGTTGGCGGTGTTTCGCGTTGTGTGGCATCACTGGCGGATCTGGGGGGGAGGGGGGGGGGGGCACGGGAGCCTGAGGTGCCCCTGACAGGCCCGTGGTGCCCTTGCTAGGCCTGTGGTGCCCCTGGACCCTGGCAGGCCTGTGATACAGTCCACAGCAGAAGTAATGTGGGGTTTCAGTCATGGGTATGTTCTGCTTCTGAAGCTTAGGAACGATTAGCCAGACTACAATGAAACTTTGAATGTAGCTTATATGTATCGTCACCCTTGCAGCTGCAACTTTAGCTATTGACATCTTCTTTTCAATCACTTCGCATTAAACAATCGCCAGTCAAAGCCAACCGTTGAGTTTGGTAAAACCCTACATTACTTTAGCGGTGGGCTGTACCTCTGGCGGGCCTAGGGTGCCCCTGCTAGGCTGCTGATGCCCCTGGGACCTGACAGGACTGTGGTGCCCCTGACAAGCCTAAAGTGCCCCCAACAGGCCCGTGATGCCCCCGACAGGCCCAAGGTGCCCCTGCGTGATGCCGTGATGCCTGCGAGGCCGGTGGTGCCCCCTGCGAGGCCGGTGGGGCCCCTGACAGGCCCATGGTGCCCCTGCTAGACCGGTGGTGCCCCTGGCAGGCCTGTGGTGCCCCTGCTAGGCCGCTGGTGCCCCTGGGCCCTGACAGGACTGTGGTGCCCCTGACAGGCCCAAGGTGCCCCTGCAAGGCCGGTGGTGCCCCTGTAAGGCCTGTGGTACCCCTGCTAGACCTCTGGTGTCCCTGACAGGCCCATGGTGCCCCTGCGAGGCCGGCGGCGCCCCTGGCAGGTCTCTGGTGCCCCTGACAGACCTGGGGTGCCCCTGACAAGCCTGTGGGGCCCCTCACAGGCCCGTGGTGCCCTTGCTAGGCCTGTGGTGCCCCTGGCGGGCTGGTGGTGCCCCTACTAGGCCGGTGGTGCCCCTGACAGGCCTGTGGTGCCCCCGGGCACCAAGGGGGTCATGACCCATGTGGCCCCCCTTGGATCTGCCACTGATGCGTAATATATTGATTTGTAAAGGCGTTATGGCTTATGCAATATGCAATTGCAGGCACTTGGTATCCCTCACTTATCCCTCATTGGGGCTCTGGTGGGCTCCTGAGGGCCCACGTCTATCTCCGGGAGCCCATATAGACAGGCTCCTTTGGGTCCTTTCAGTACACTATAGCATAAGAGGTCTCCATGCGAGTCCTATACATACATCTGAGGGCGTACCCTGATGTCTGAGGTACCCAACTGCAGCTCCAATGGTCTCTTCTTACACTGGCGGATCCAGGGAGGGGGCATTTAGGGCCATGCCCCCTTCCCAGAGGCCTAAAGTGGCCCGTTTTCCCCCTCCCCAAACGATAATGAAACATAGTACAATCAGGGCGTGGCCCAGGAGCCGAGTTAGACAGGGCTGTTTTACCACCTCCCGGCCCGCAAAGGGACCCAAGCACTGACTCGAAGCGGGTTAAAGAGACCCTCCCACCTTTAAAAAAGTTAATGAATTGGCATGAAAGTGATGTCGCTAGGTTCATAAAGGGCGAAAACGAATATCTACCAAATTTATCGAAAAATATTCACCGGTTTTCAAGAGATTAGACTTTTATTTTTGTTTACTTTTTGGGATATCCGCTGCTGTTCCTAGCGACTTTATTTGAAAGTGCGGCATTTGTTGCGCGCAAAGCAGCCTATACCACCGCATGCTACCAAACGTTTTAGTAAAATATTAAAAAATCATTAGATCTCCGCTGACGTCACACATTCAGAGGGGTATCCAAAAGCATTAGCCCCTCTGAATCAAAATGCTGCAATTTTGAAATTCAATATTTCCGATTTAAGGCATTTTTCGATGTTGTGAGTGCGTGCCGAAACCGGTAATTGTGAGCCAGGGACCCCATTTTGGCTATCTCAGCTCAAATCTAATGTTAAGGTGGGAGGGTCCCTTTAACTGGTCGATAAAAACAATGGTAAGTGTTTACAAAGTAATATAAAGGCATGGGTCGGGTGGGCTACCATTTATATATTTTTCTTTTTAGTTAAAAAAAAATTCATAGTGTCAGGGCTGTGATGAAAAATAAGTGGCCTAAATCCGATGAGAAAACAGGATTTGGGGGTACCCTAGGTTTGGCTCCTGCATGAGTTGCCCCCCCCCCAAAAACGCAGGCCTGGATCCGCCAGTGTAGACGAAGTGATGATGATGATGATGATGAGGTTCAGTGTGTCTCTTAGCAGCTATCAGCTAGGGTTGCACTAATTGCTTATATGCCTGCTTTGTCATATTATCAGAGAGCATCATCGATTAAAACACTGAAATAATTTCATAAAGTGAAAATATTTGCTGTAAAAGAGATCAGGTGCAGATTTGGTCAAATTAGGTGCATTCGCCGGATAGCCCGTCGTGAAAACGGCTTATATTATGAACCCTGGCCTATACGCACCCGTAGTCCTTACCGTTCCGGAGCAATAGTCCGTTTTTCACGTTTTTAATGCTAACTCTATGGCACACTTGAGCACGCGCCGAAGCTGCATCACAAACCGCATCATGCTCAAATTGTTATAAAAATATACGTGTTAATGCGACCCATACATCTTCAAAATTTCACCTCGGTAGGTTGACGCACGCCGCCGGCGCCGGAATAAACACGACAAGGGCACTACGTAGCACACTGTGGCGTGGGCGACGGTGGATTATTTAGGATTTCATAGATTTTACGCAAGAAATGTGAGTCAAAGCTCAACTATTCAATGTGTCACATTTGATAGAACCTCGCTTAGCTCTAAGGGGGCACGTCTGGAGGTCGTACTGTTCCGAAAAAAAAGAAACGTGTGTGCACCTGCGTCATTTCGAGCAAACGGATGTGACGGGGGAGGTAAAACAGGTGCTCGCACGGCGCCAATGGATTGCATCGATTTGGGTGCACTAAACCGGTCAGTGCGACGCTTATTGTGATAAAGCTGACAGCGCCAGTGACGTTTATGACTTGCTTTGCCCGTATGAAGACAGTTAAGCCACGTGCAGCGATTGCTTTCAGCTGGAAATATAGAGCGATGATCCTGGCACCGCGGATGCACTGACGACGGCGATTGGTCCGATCAATATGTTCGCATTGCGCCGTGTCGCCCCGTCGTCGGTGAATAGCGCGCCCACGGTATATAGAGAACTGAGCGCGCCCGGCCACTCGGCCGGCTTTCATCAGCCGTCTGGACGCGCCCGCGTCTAGCCGAGCTGCACGTTTAATATCGCCAGGTTAGCGGCCGGCTGCAGTGCGTGTTTGCTGCCGCGGCGCGGCCCAGGTGTCGCCGCCGCGCCGAGCCGGCCGCAATAACGTGTCCGGGTGACGCCGCCGCCTCGACCGGCCCTCCCCAGTCCCCAGCCCAGCCGGGGTGCGCGGGTACGGGGCATTCCACAAAAGTGGGACAAAAAATGACCATTTTGAACCTCACCTCCTCCGATTTTTCTGAAACTTTGTGAAACTTTTCATCTACATGTAAAAAGAAAGGAGCCAATTTTCTGTCAAGATATGACGTCACATTTCCGAGACACACGTCATCAAAAGTGGACTCAGGCAAGGCACATTATCATCTTTAAAGTGTCATAACTTTAAAAGTTTTAGACATGTCGCATTGCATTAATGTTTGAAATGGAGGAAATGGACCAGGCTTTAATTTTTTAAAACAATGAATCTGATGATGCTGTAAAGCGAAAGCTCATTCTCATTTTTGGCCTATTTTAAAATAAAAGTTTTACATTTCTGCCATGTTATTGATCATTTTCACATATTTAAGGCTTTAATTTGAGGATTAACGTGATGACGTCCTTAACTAGTTGGTGAACTTAATTAAAAATCAAATACCAAATTTTAAATTTGAGAAAAATGAGTACCCTTCGATTTTGCTTATTTCTATACATTTTATTCTCTTATACATAAGCTGTATCATATGAAAAAATCCAGAATGGGCCGACGTTTATGTAGCTGTCTTTTGGACTTCGTAAATTCGTAATATCCGCACTCGCTTGCTTCGTTTTAGCAACCAAGGAGAGGCGCTGCCCGGAGTTGCTTGTTTGTAACCTAACTTATCCTAAAGCAAACCTAGCCTGACCTGACCTAATCAAACACTCTAAAATATGTATAGCCCTCTCGACAGTTGCCGGCTGGCCAAATGCTATTTACAAGCGAACATTACTCCTCATGTCTTTTCGGCCGATATTACATCGGTAATATTTATTAAAATCATGATTTTATGGTGCCATTATATAGCTAACAGTCATAAGAAATATATTTCAACTCGAAAACAGCTCGAAACAGCATATAATCTTAAAGAAACCCCTCCGAAATCCAAAAGCCTATTCGGGTCCATACAGAATAACTGCGGTCCCCCGCAATTTCGTCACGTGCGTCGGACCAATCAGCGTCGAGTACTGCCGAGCGCTGATTGGTGAATTTTCCGCTAGCGTGTAAGTACTGCTCGCGGAACAAGAGTTCGTCGACAATCCTCCACAAACGTCTGTCACCATTTTTCGTAAGACGAGGTGGGTATCATCGGGATTCTGAGACATCGGGTTACACAATTGTCACTACCGCTAGTAATATATAATGTCTTCATGTAAAATGTGATTAGCCCATAAGTAAAACGATAGTTACGATAGATTCGGTTGCAAAGTTTTTAAAGCTTCAACCATGTTAAGCTGCAGGTAGGGGTGCTTTTCGTATAACTTAAATTGTGGTTTTTCTGTATTTCTCATTCAATGCCGAATTTCTTTTTTTAATCAAAATTAAAAAAACCCTATCCATGGAAATAATTGTTCAATTCCACATCCGCTTGAGCAAAAATTGATTAAAAATATCAAACGGTTTTAATTTTACAGCAATTTTACTAAGCCACTGCCGTACTGTCTCAAATAGCCCCACTTTACGGTACCCATTTTATGCAAAAATATCAACTTTGAAATTTGACCTAATTTGACCTGACCTTGACCTGACCTTCACTGGAACATAATCTTAACTGACCCCAAAGGCTGCGTGACCCACAAAATCGTATTTGGCATATAAAATGGACCATAAAACATGCATCACATGATATTTTCATATTGTGACCCTCAGTGACCTGACCTCTGTGACCTGACCTGGTATCAGTGACCTCAAATAGCAAAATATGTGTTTGACGAACACTTCCTAATCGATGATTTTCAATGAAATGCATTTTACTCGATTTTACAACGCATTTCTTGAAATGCCTGTAAGCGGTGAAAATTCGACATTTGACCTGACCTGTGACGTCATCGGTTTGACCTAGGTCAACGAAATTGGGTTACAAGGTAGTTCCCTGTTGGGACTATCCAACACCGTTTGCTGCTTGTCACTATGTTGCGTGGTTCTCGAGATCTTAGGAGGGCAAATTGCCCCCCCCCCCCAGCAGGGCGCGTTGCTCAGCAGACCCCAGCAGGGCACGTTGCTCAGCAGACCCCAGCGGGGCGCGGGCTATCTGACACACATTTACTGATATTTGATGGGATTCGGTCAAATTTGGTTCATAGTTAATTCTTAATTGATTTTAGCTTAGTTTGCGCTAGTTGCTCATTGACCTTATTTATCAAATTATCAGTCGTTACTTTTTACTCAAACATTAGAATAAAATTACGTTATGAAAATAGCTGCAGTAAAAGATTTGGCTAGATTCGTCTGATATCTGTCGTGAAAACGGCTGAAATGGCCTCATTTGACCAGCTTCTTGACCTCAGCGTTTTTTTTTGTGTGACCTCGACCTGAGGAAAACATCTTGCTGACCTGTTCCAAATAAAGTTTTATCATTACGGCCAACCGGTGACCACCGAGGTCAGGTCAAATGCCTTGAGGCAGGGATTCAATTTTCGGTCAATAAACCCCCTAAATTGTCGCAGCACCGTCATATCGGTATCTGACAAAGTATTTCGGGTCACGAAACTGGTCGATTGAGATAATACCTACCTACAGCAAAAGTATCTGTCGATTCGACAGCTCATTCTGAGTACATTGATGTCCCTCCCCTCAATGTCGTCATTTTGTTTGGAATCTACTAACGAAAAACTCTCGACTCAATCAGCGTTAGTGACGTCATGAATGACGTTGCGTCATTATGACATCACGCAAGGTCCAGCAGCAAAACTAAAGCATCGGACCTTGCAAAGAATGCGTGAAGTACCTACGTCCTCCCCGTAAACTATTGTTTGGCGTTTCGCAATAGTGACATCTTTAAGATAGGCTCACTTACGTGACGTCATAGTTCAGTAAAGTGAGCTTATATGAAAGTTCATTTGATGTCACAAGATAATCAGCTAGCTAAATTGTAATAACTTTCTAGCTTCAGCACTCTATCGCCAATGCGTCCCCAGCAGTGATGAGAAAACCGTCAAAGGTGGACAGCATTCGCTCCCTCGGCCACAGGGGGTTAAACCTCGCTCTCTTGAAAACAATACGCCATTATTGACGTTTTTGGATCTTTGGGTCCTAACTTAGCTTTCGTAGGTGTCTTAAGCATCTTTAATAAAAAATGAACAGCGTTGCAACGAGCTCTTGATCACATTTGACCTTACACTGTAAACCAAATCTACAAGTTGGCTCCTTGTTACAAGTTTGGTTCCAATTCGCATAGGCGTCACCTTGTCGATACCTTGTCGATTCACCAACCCCAGGCTTGTTGGCCAACAAACTAACAGTTTGTCTACAAGTTTGGTTCCAATTCGCATAGGCGTCACCTTGTCGATACCTTGTCGATTCACCAACCCCAGGCTTGTTGGCCAACAAACTAACAGTTTGTCTACAAGTTTGGTTCCAATTCGCATAGGCGTCACCTTGTTGAGTACTAGTCTGGGCCTTGTGGACCTACCAACTTCTGGATAGGCATATTCGTTTCCTTGTCGGTTCACCAACCCCTGGTTTGTTGATGAACTTACCTTTGACTGGGCATTGCTAGCTTACAAATTGTCAACAAGTAAGTGTACTAACGCTCTGTTCGAATTTGTCAACAATGGCTTTGTTTGCGTTGATAACCTTAAGAACTTACGATTCGCGTTCGTTTTCAATAGCCACGATACTGATTCAGGAAATATTTTCTATACGGACAGGTTATTTTTTGGCTGGAAGTGGTGCGCAAAACCATGACTGGCATCAGTTATTGCTCAAAGGCTTGCGCTGACAAGAAACGAAATACTGATGGGTTATATAATCAATGAATGCATGCACCACATCCATTCAGAAGTTTCTGGAATCATTAGTATTTATTACGGTCACGTAATTAATACTATTGACTGGAGACAATTCCGAGTGCATATTTTCGAATGGACGTGGTAAATGCATGAGGTAGGTATAGGCCAGTAGGTATACCTATCGTGCACCGTCAGCATATAAGTCTTTGAAGCAAGAACTGCTGCGTATGTGGAAGAACATATTTTTGTGCACCGCATCAAGCCAGAAGCCCATTGCCCGTATGACGAATATTTCCTGAACATTAACCATAACAATCATGGCAGTTGCACGATCACGCAGATAATTCGAATAAATCATGATCGCCAACCAGATTAGCTTTTACAGCCCATATATGTCAATCAGTTAAGCTAAAAATACAAAGAGTTGAATTAAAGGCAAATAAATGTATTTATATAAAAAACACCGACCGCAAAACATCTGCTCACATGTGCATGCACAGGTCTGGCCCACTTACATTGCGCGCGCAGGGGAAGGGAGGCGTCTCGAACGCGGGTATAGGCACGATTAGTGCGTCCCGCAGACCAGAGGGGGCCTCACTCACAGCACGAACACCACAGTTCACAGATTTCACTTTTTACTGCACAAATGCTGGAACAGCCCTCGTCGCTGCTCCAAGCTGCACGGCGGCCGCGCGACAACTGCTGGTTTGAAACCGCCGCGCCGGGGCCCGCTAACGGCGGGCGGCGACCGCTGATTGGTCCGCCAAGTCTGACGTCATAGGCGCAGCTGACCATGTGTATGCTGACCAGCTGACCAGTACAAGTTAGGCGCCGGTTAAATAACCATGCGGCAACAAGTTTCCAAAACTGGTTAAGAAACAAACGTTGAAACAAATGTAGAGTTGGTCTGGATACTGAGAAGTTGGTGTGCATAGTAACTATTGACTCGTAGTTGTCACCTGACAAGCAATGCACCAGACAACGGCTTGTTCAAAAAGTATCAGTTGGTAAACATACCAAGAGATGATTGGTTATATTACACAAGACTTGTCAATTTCGTTTACAGTGTACTCCGTTCAGATCGGTTGACATTTATTGTTATTTTTTCCACTGTACGACGAAATTCAATGTTGTATAGCGACCTTCAGGGGAAAAACATGTTTTTAATATTTTCATCATTGAAAGTCAATACGTTGACAAGACTTTTGCTGCAAAAATAAATTGTAAAAAAGATGGCCACGTTCTCAAAATTGGATTTTTATAAATCAATTTTATGTTAAAAATAAAACATCAAAATTTTCAAAAATAATTGATATCACGAAAATCTTTGGTTAGTTTTAATTGTGATGCTATGCAGTTTTATATGAATCTAATGGGTATTTAGCTTAATATCTGCGGATGAAACTTAGAGTTCTTATGTTAGCCATTAATTTGCCTGGGGCAATATCTCCAACGTATTCGACGAATGAGATTGAAAATGTCACAACACGAATCGCCGGGCAAGATAACCCCATAGACGAAATTTCATCAAAATATGAGAGGTAGTGTGTTATTTCGCGATTTTTTAGTCGATCTGTCGTGGAACGCCCCAAGTAGTGATGTCAATTACAGAAAATCGGAATACCGATACCAAACCAAACTCTAACAAAAAAAAACGTGAAAATACCGAAACCAAACCAACTTGAGAATAACTATGAGGGAAATACCAACTGTTAAGCTAATTTTCAGCCTCTTATACAATATTAGTCAGGGTTCGCAATACCAACAAAATACCAAAAGCATAAGAACTGAAATACCAAATACCAACTTGGTATCGGTTTGGTATCGGTATACCAAGAAGTTGGTATCCGAGTGACATCTCTGATCAGCACCAACAGAGCTGCAGCTGCCGCTGCAGACCGGTCTCATAGTTCCAGAAGCCAGCGTGTTTCGTGCAGCCGGCAGCTGACCCGCTGCTGTTGCTTTGCTGGCTGAGTCGGCTGTGCTGAGTATCCAACCAGGATTTGAAGAGCCCTTTCCCTAGTGAAAAAATCCTACAGGATTTGTACCAAAATCCTGTACGTCCCTACAGGGTCGTGCAGGGTTGCTGGAGTAGCCGTACAGGATTTCATGCAGGCAAATATGGCTGTACATGGAATCCTACAGGGTGCCCTGCACGACATCCAACAGGGGACCCTGTACTGAATCCTACAAGGAGCCCTGTACGGCATCTGATAGGGAGCCCTATTGGGAATCCTACAGGGCCCTGTAGGGAATCCTTCAGGGAGCCCTGTATGCAATGATACAGGGAGCCCTGTGCGCAGTCATACAGGGAGCCCTGTGCGCAGTCATACAGGGAGCCCTGTACGCAGTCATACAGGGAGCCCTGTACGCAGTCATACAGGGAGCCCTGTACGCAGTCATACAGGGAGCCCTGTACGCAGTCATACAGGGAGCCCTGTACGCAGTCATACAGGGAGCCATGTACGCACCCATGTGAAAAAGTCTTATACGATTTTACCAGAATCTTCACTATCTTGCATGATCTTATAAGATTTTGAAGACAGTCTTGCAAGGCCTAGCAGAGCTTGTATGTACAAGATTGGCCAACATCAAACAGATCTTATAAGAATCTGCCTGGCATAGGCAGATTCTTGCGAGAATGCTGATTCTGGTAAGATTGAAGAATCTTACAAGAATGTGCTGATCCCATGGAAGGCTACTCCCGCTAATCGTTTTTCGCACAAATCATAATTAAAGAGCTCGCTTAACTCTCAAGTAAATGCGATCATTTACTCCACACGGACTACGTGGAGAACAGTTATAAACGATGCACCTGTCAAGTAAAGTATGAGGAGTACCTACCTAGGGAGAAATGCCTCGCCCCGGTGCGTTGATATGTTGGACAATGGACACAATGGACAATGGACAATCTGCAACCTACCGGGATTTATTCATCTCCTCAGGACGGTACTGCTCATTATTAGAACTGGCGGGGACATAAGCATTCGAATGTTGTCAACATTGTCCCGATATATAGGGAATTACGAATTGTGAATTGATCCCTATAAAAGAATCGATTCACTTCATAACTCCCCAATCCCTTCATAACATTATCAACTTAATTTGATGCGTTGCTGTACTGTATTATTCGGGGACTAACTAGTGTGCATTTGTGCGCTGTGGTGATCTTTCAGAGACTGTACCGACTGGAATTTAGCGCCCGCTGTCCGTTTTAGAGACCGTACGGTCGGCGGCGGGCGTCCCGATCCTCGCCTGGGGCGGAGAGGGGAGCGCGCGTCCCCCTCCGCCGCATTCCGTCCGTCCCATTCACTGCTCGCTCGCGGTGTGCGGAGAGCCGACGGAAGTGTCGAGTGTGTGCCGTGCGGTGTCGTCTGCCGTCTCTTCTTCCGACCTGAAGGTAAGTTTCTGCCATGCTGTATTGCTGTGTAACAATACGAAAATTGTTCTCAATATTGGCAGCATTACAGACAAAAAAATGGCGCCGAAACGTTCACTCAAAAATAGCTGATCGAAAAAGATAGCTGAAAAAATAGACATTTAAATGTCTACTATCAGATACCAGAGCGCATTAGTAGCGTCGACGCTACTACATAGTAGCACACAACATTAATTCAATATTAAAAATTGGTTATATCCAGGTTGATTGTCAACATTGAGGATCAACCGTTTTTCGACATCGATCCAGCATTTATTTCACGTTGAATTTGCGTTGTATTTGGTTGATAGGAGATTGATAGGTATGCAATAGTGTGATACAACATCAAAATAATGAATGCGGCCGGTGACTCTGTGAGGTGCGGACGTCTGATGGAGAGCTCCGCCATGTGGCTCTGTTGTGAGGCGTATTGAAGTGCCGCAGGGTCCGTGACTTACCTTTCGGTGTAGTGGAGTGCCGTCGTTTTCGTGGTGATGGTCTGGTCGCCGTGCATCGCTCGGTATTTCGACACTGACAACTTCTGATGGGGTCAGGCGGAGGCGCGCCACGTTCGTCTGCCCGCCGCTCGATTGTATACAATGCTGACCGCGGATGCCACGGGGTCACGCCGCTCCGCTTCGACGGTGGCGCCATCTATCGGAGACGCACGTGGGTGCAGCTTACCACGGTCGCCGTTCTCCTGCTGCTGGCACTGCTGAGCACAGCTGCCCCGGATCGCCAGGCGGCGCCACCCATCATCAGCAGACGGATCACGGTCACCCGGGCGGTAAGGTGTGGTCACTACTGCCGACCCGAGTCCCGTACGACTCCAAGACCGATGCCACCTATCAAGGTTGCCGATTGTTGATCCGATGTGGTGATGTCGAGATCAATCCCGGGCCCTCTCAGCCCGCCACAGACACCGGCCGGCCATCCCGAGCACCGCGCGGCGGCACGCAGCAACGGACTCTGACTGCCTCTCTGCTAAACGCTCGCAGCATCAAAGCCAAGCTGGGAGAGCTCAGAGCTGCGAGCCCTGAGTTGAGCCGCCTGGATCTCATCGCCATAACGGAGACGTGGCTCAATGACACCGTCTCGGACTCTGAACTGTCGGCCGGGCTACCGAATCACACCTGGTTTCCGCTGCGACCGCGGCTCGCTGGGCGGCGGCGTGGCCTGCGCGGTCCGCTCTCAGCTGCAGCCGTTCCGCCTGCCCGACCCGCCCGGCTCAGAGATGCTGCTCCTTCGGCTGGCGGCCGTCTCCGTCACGGTGGCGGTGTGCTACAGGCCGCCTGATGACGACGTGTCGCTGGTGCGGCTGACCGAGGCGATCAGCGGCTTATCGGGGTGTGACAGCCTGGTCCTGGTCGGCGACTTTAACCTGCCGGAGGTCCAATGGCGGCCAGCGGACGACTCCTCGGCGACACCGGTGTTGCAGCGACGAACTGACCGCGCGTGCGTGTTTTTGGACAATTGTGACCTCCTTGGACTGAAACAGTGGGTCTTACAGCCAACACGAGGACTGAACACCCTCGACCTAGTGTTTACCCGTGGTCTTACCTGCAGTGCTGTGGCTAGGGACGGCTGGCTTGTTTCCGATCACTTGGAGGTCTTCACTAGTATACCGATACCGGCATTTTCACCACTCTTAGTCACACGGACCACAGTTTTTAATTATAAGAGGGCAGACTTTGAAGGACTCCGTAGAGTTCTGGCACTTTCGCCCTGGTCCATGCTAGATGATCTGGAACTGAACAGCGCAGTTGATTTGTTCTACTCACTATTGGAGGCTGCTATATGTGATCATGTACCACGTGTGACTCTGCGTCGTTTGTTTCCGCCGTGGTTTGACGCCGCTGCGCGTCAGGCTCTCAAAGCGAAGGAGACTGCTTTCCGGAGACTACGCCGGAGTCCCAGTGATGAATCACGACGCGATTACTCGGACAAGCGCTCGGCGTTTAAAAACATTTGTAGCCGGCGTTATGCCATGTATCTGCGTGATCTAGTCGATAGCTTTAAGTCGAACCCGAAAAGATATTGGACGTTTCTGAAATGTTTTAGGAAAACGGGATCTTTACACCCAATTTTAAGAGACGGTGAAACGCTCATCTCAGACGATATTGGCAGAGCCTCCCTACTGAACAGGGTATTCGCATCTAAGTTCACTGATCCCAACGTGTCGACCTACCCCGCTGTAACGCGACACGACCTGCCGGCCCTGAACCGTATCGCTGTATCCGCGGATAGAGTGTGTGCGATTCTGAAATATATACCAGCAACCAAGGCGTGCGGGCCCGACGGGATCAGTGCTCGTATTGTTCATGAGTGTGCCTCAGAGCTGTCCGTGCCACTGGCCAAACTCTGCGACATGTCACTGCGACAAGGCATTTTTCCATCCAAATGGAAACAGGCAAACATTGTGCCGATACACAAAAAGGGTGACAAAAAAGATCCCCGAAATTATCGATCTGTGTCTCTTCTTCCACTTTTTGGCAAGGTTATTGAAAAAATTGTTGTTGACGAGCTTCTGCGACACGCTGCACCAGTGCTATCCCCAGCACAACACGGTTTCCTGCCTGGCCGATCCTGTATCACCAACCTTACCACCTACCTTCACACTGCCTGGGGCTCGATCTCCGACGGGTGCCAGACGGACACAATATACACGGATTTCTCTGCGGCTTTCCAAAGTGTTAATCATAAATTACTCCTGTTCAAACTATCCGAGTCTTACTGTATTAGCGGCAAAATTTTGGATTGGTTCGTCTCGTACCTGTCGGAGAGAGAGCAGAGAGTGATCGTGAATGGAAGAACTTCTGAGTGGGCTAAAGTAAAATCCGGAGTTCCGGAAGGGGCCCTTCTGGCCCCTTTGCTTTTTTCTCTCTTCATCAATGATTTGCCGACGGTTGTGTCGTCGTCCAAATGCGTCATGTATGCGGACGACGTCAAAATCTACCGGCAGATTTCAACTCCTGCTGATTGCGGCCTCCTTCAAACCGACCTCATCAACATTTGCAAATGGTCCACCGATTGGTGTCTTTCTCTCAACGCTCAGAAGTGCCTTTCGTTCACGGTCACTCTCAAAAGAGCACCCATCTTGCACACCTACCTTGTCAACAGTTTCCCCCTTCAGCGTGTCGCAGAAGTTCGCGATCTTGGAATTGTGCTGGACTCTAAACTAACGTTTTCGGCTCATATTACCAGTTCAATAGCAAAAGCAAACAGAGCCCTCGGACAGCTATTCAGATCTTTCCAGACCGGCTTGCCCAGACAAAAACTTGATCAGAGGGCTCTGGTAGCTACATATTACGCAAACGTCCGATCTATTCTTGAATACGGTAGTGTTGTGTGGTCTGGCGCAGCCAAAGTTCATTTAAAACGGTTAGAACGAGTCCAGCACAAATTCCTAATGTGGTTAGCAGCTCGGGCCGGTGACACGGACAGATCAATTTGCCTGGAATACTGTCATCTTTTACACTTCTTCCATGTTTCGTCACTCGAGGCGCGGCGCACTCAGTTCGATCTTTTATTCCTGAAAAGCATTTACTCTGGACGCATCGACTCGTCTTTTTTATTAGCCTCGTTCGCACTACATGTACCAAGTCGTCCAACACGGAACGTCCAGTTATTTAATGTGCCGTTTGCTCGAGTCTCGACGGTAAAGACAGGAACTTTTACAAGGCTGGCGGCCCAGGCAAATGATTTTATCGCCAGGAATCCTCAGGTGGATTTCACGTCGGATACCTTTATCTCTTTTAAATCATTCGTCGTGGTCCACTGCAGGAACATGCCTTTGAGAACCGTGTCTTAGAGATTTTAAAGTTTGTTTGTACTTTTCCTATTCTTATTGTTTTTTTTTCTTTTAATTTAATTTTATTTTTACTGTGTACTTTTATATTATATCCTATTATTTAATGGATCTCTTTCATGGATCTCTGTATTTTTAAGTGTCATCTAATTGCGAATGAGTGCTTAGTGTTTACCTAGTGTGTGTATTTTATGTTGTGGTATGACTTCGCCTGTTAATGGGCCATGAGCCTGTTGGCGATTTATTTGAATAAATAAATAAATAAATAAAAAGTATGCCGATCACTTTGTATCGCGTTGTATGTATCACTTATATGCCGATTAGTTACTTTCGACGGCAGGGGTCCCTTCAATCAATATATTATCATTGTAACATGTGAATATCCACCTTGTTACAGGAACGCAGGATGCGAGGATCGTCGGGCGACACCACCACTCGAGATTCGTAGATCGATGGACGGAGCGGCAGCCGCGACGCGACGACGTGTGTCGTAATGTGACGGGATGTGACCCGGAAATGGCTGTGTATTTATCCCAGAAATACATTTATTCCGAATATTGACTTTGTCGGTAACGCGGAAACTCGTGGGTCTTTTTAGCATTCCTGGTCAATCGGCTCAACAGCACAATAACAAGATGCGGAATACTTATAGAATGGCGAGTGTGGTGCCCTGTACGAGATCCTTTACGATACCCTGTACGACACCGTGCACGGCACCCTGTACCACACCGTGCACGGTACCCTGTACGACACCGTGCACGGTACCCTGTACGACACCGTGCACGGCATCCTGTACGACACCGTGCACGGTATCATGTACAACACCGTGCACGGCACCCTGTGCGACACCGTGCACGGCACCCTGTACGACACCGTGCACGGTACCCTGTACGACACCGTACACGCCCTAGTGAAAAAGTCCTTAAGGATTTCGCCAGAATCCCCACAATCCTTAAGGATCCATAAGGACCCATATGGATCAGATATGAAATCCTTAAGGATTCTACGGACCTTCTAGAATCCTTAAGGACACATTCGCCGATCCGTAAGGATTTTAGGGCGATGTTTGGTATCCTTAAGGATCGCTCAGCATTCCGTAAGGAAATTGCTACTTGCTAGTGTCGCTTAATCCTTCAGGATAGCCGATGCAGCCAGTACGTCAATCATTATGGAGTGATTGAATCATCCCTAGTATTATTCCGTGCTCCGTATCCGTTAATTTCTTAACCATATGACATATACGGCATGTAAAAACTTTGTGACGGACCAAAGCAGCGTTCGTTATCATCATAGGCGCGGGAACCGGGAGGCGAGGGGGGCAGTGGGAGCAGCTTGCCCCCACTTTTGTGCTGCAACTTTGAAATTAAATATTTTCGATTTATGGCATTTCTCGATATTGCGAGTGCCAAAACCGGTGATTGTGAGCCAGGGATAACAAGTTGGCTACCTTAACTCAGAATTAATATTTAGCTGGGATGATCACCCAAATGTCCACGCTGGGTTCACCCAGACTCCAAATCAGATAGACGAATAGTTCTGATAAAAAGTACCTATTGGTATCTCAACCAAGTGCCACAGTATGCATGTATCGCTTGGCCTTAGTGTCACCGGTGCCACAGCGTTTGCGCTGTGCTCTTTCAGAGACCGTACCGACTGGAATTTAGCGACCGCTGACCGTTTCAAAGACTGTACGGGCGGCAGCGGGCGGTCTGATCCTCGCCTCCGGCAAGAGGGGAGACCGCGCGTCCCCCTGTCGCATTGTGCCGCCGCCGCTCGCGGGATGCGGACGAGTCTGTTGAGTGTGTTGTGCCGTCTGCCGTCTCCTCTTCGGGCCATGTAAGTTTCTGCCATACTGTGTATCAATGAAATAATTGATCCTAGTTATTGCATTGATAGATAAAAAAAAAAAAACGGCGCTGAAACGTTCACTTCAATTAATGGCGATCGTCGTCCTCATTCATTTGGCTGCGGCAAATGAAAGTACTACCGGTAGCGTCTTTTAGCGTCATGCCTTGGAACGAGGCCCAGGTAAATATAATAGAATGGATTCAGGGTAGTAGGACGTAGGTGCATATGTGATGCATTGCTAGATGAACATACACAGGCATCTAAGCTGGAAATGACTGAACTGAATTTACTCAAAGGCTCACCAATATTCTTTGGCTGGGACTACAGTCTAAGCCTAAGAGCAGAATTCGTGAGCCTTTGAGTAGGTATTGTTGATCAGTATATTACTGTTATTACATAGGAATATCCGCCTTGTTACAGGAACGCAGGATGCGAGACTCGACAGGCGACGGGCGACTCAACCGCTCAAGATGTGTAGAATGTGGATGCCGGATGGCGTAGGAGAGGCGGCCGAGGACGTGTGACGTGATAATATCTGAAGCGTGGCTGACTCGAAAAAGTGTAGACTTATCTTCCTGTAAATATGTTTTTCGGAAGTCCTTGGCTTATATTTCTCGGAGCCTCAGCTGCGACCAGCGAATGCCTACAGCTCCATATATGTATACCCGGTCGCCTGTGGTTGGCGGCTGCTCCATTCCTGGCAATGAAAAATGGCTAAATGTGCTTATTTCAAGTAAAAAATATAGCACCAGAGACCGTACAAATGTGTTTGCTAGGGTTTGATCCTTACGGATTTATATATCATTCATTAAGGAATAGCCTCAAAATCCTTGAGGATTGTCGCCAAGATCCTTAAAGATTTTGCTACCAATCTTTACGGAAAAACCACAAAGTCCTTAAAGATTATTACCAATGTCCTTAAAGACATTGCTAGAGATCCTTAAGGATTTAGCTAAAAATCCTTACGGATTTTCCGCAGAATCCTTAAGGAATTTCTAACAAAATCCTTAAGGAATTTCTAACAAAATCCTTAAGGAATTTCTAACAAAATCCTTAAGGAATTTCTTACAAAATCCTTACGGATTGTGTATCAATTTCGTACAAGGATTTTGTTAAGGATCGTCCTGAAGAAATACATAGGACTATCCTTAAGGATTTTTTCACTAGGGCGGTACCCTGTACGACACCGTGCACGGCACCCTGTACGACACCGTGCACGGCACCCTGTACGATACCGTGCACGGCACCCTGTACGAAACCGTGCACGGCACCCTGTACGACACCGTGTACGACACCGTGTACGGTACCCTGTACGACACCGTGCACGGTACCCTGTACGATACCCTGTAGGAACCCTGGTAACAATTTCTTCAAAAATCCTGTAGGGTAAACCATACAGGGCTACCCTGTAAGATTTTTTCACTAGGGTTCGCTTTCACTTCTTAGTTTTTCGACGACCCTTTAGAAAACTGGAAAATAAGAACACAGTGAGATGAAACTATTTTGCTAAGATGAGGCCTGTGCGTGGAATGGACAGATGGTGCAAGCAGGCAATCAGTAATAAGCTGCAGGGCTAATGCATAAATCTAGTAGTCCTTTTGTGATAAGACATGGTGCAAATGCGAATTTGGAAATTCCGATCTCGACGAGCATCTGTGGTAGAAAACCATCACTTTGGTAGGGGAAACTACTGCTGTCTGCTACCATTTGCACTGCATGTGTCGCTATAGCTGCGACATCTATGCATATCACTGAACTCTATAATGTGGAAGGCGCATCGGCCGCCAGATGGTGTCCAACGGTGCCGCCATGTTGCGCAGAGCAGGAAGCGGCCGCCGCCTGTGTTGGGGAATAGGGAATTCGGGACCTCGATTTACGTTTGCGGTCGCTGCATAGGCGTAGGAACAGGGGGGGGGGGGCAGGTGGGCAAGTGCCCACCCACTTTTCGAGGTGGGGGGGGGGGGGCAGCCATGTGTTTTGGCCCACCCACTTTTTACTCGAGGCCCCTCGTCTCGATTTGAGAGGACATCGTCACCTTCCAGAATAAACAAACTTGGTAAAAATAAGTTCCACGAATCCCCACGCACGGACTCCAAGGGGCCGTGGTGGATCCATGGAGGCCCTCTGTTCATACTTGTCAGTCGAAGCCCCTGAGACTGATGGCCTGAGAGGCCCTAGTGGATCTGAGGAGGCCCCAATATCCACACTGGTCTGGGGAGGCCCCTGACAATGGCGGTCTGGGAGGCCTGACACTAGTCAGAGGCCTGACACTGGTGGTCTGGGAGGCCTCTCCATCCACACTAGTCAGAATAGGCCCCTGACACTGGCGGTCTAGCCGAGGCCCCCTACCCTCACTAGTCAGAGGAGGCCCCTCTATCCTCAATAGTCAGAAGAGGCCCCTGAGACTGATGGTCTGGGAGGCCTATCCATCTACATACACTGTAGTCAGAGGAGGCCCCTGAGACTGATGACCTGAGAGGCCCTTATAATCACACCAGGTAGAAGAGGCCCATGAGACTGATAGACTGAGAGGCCCTTCTATTCATACTGGCCACAGGAGACCCCCAAAACTTTCGGTCTGGGAGGTCACTCAATCCGGCACCAGTCAGAAGAGTCCCCTGAGACTGATGGCCTGGGAAGCCCTTATATTCGCACTAGGCAGAGGAGGCCCCTGAGGCTGATGGTATGAGAGGCCCTAATATTCACACCAGTCAGAAGAGGCCCCCGAGTCTGATGGCTGTGAGGCCC
Organism: Amphibalanus amphitrite; assembly: GCF_019059575.1. Lineage (NCBI taxonomy): Eukaryota > Metazoa > Arthropoda > Thecostraca > Balanomorpha > Balanidae > Amphibalanus > Amphibalanus amphitrite. The sequence goes on from NW_024881684.1 coordinate 707,356, forward strand.
TTCTGTTCATATAACTGGCCACTGGAGGCCCCTGAAACCGGTGGTCTGGAGGGCCTCTATCCAAACTAGTCAGAAGAGGCCCCTGAGACTGATAGTCAGAGAGGTCCACTCCTAATGATTCTGAGGGGGCCCTCTATCCACATTTACACTTTTCTAGGGAGGCCCCCGAGACTGATGGTCTGAGAGGCCCTTTTATTTATACTGTCCACAGGAGCCCCCTGAGATTAATGGTCTGAGAGGCTCTTCTATTTATACTAACCAGAAGAGGCCCCTAGGATTGATGGTCTAACAGGCCCTTCTATTTATACTAGCCAGAGGAGGCCCATGAGACTGATTGTCTGAGAGGCCCTTCTATTCAAACTAGGCAGATGAGGCCCCTGAGAATGATAATCCATGCGGCTGACAATCAAGAGCCATGCGGCGGCAACTGGCCGTGGCCATATTTCGGCTCGGTAGGGCCCCACAGAGCTCATGAGAGCACCTCAAGGGCTCCTAAGTAGACACACTTATCCCCATAATAAGGGTGCCACACTGGCTTCTGAAGGCTCCTTGTAGGCATCTAAGGGCTCTTTCCGGCCTCTAACGGCTCCACCCGCCTGTGATGGCTCCACACCAGTGTTTATGAGCGCCACACAGCGGCGCCTTTGAGGGTCATACTAGTGTCTCTTAGGGCCCTATATCGGTGGCTCTGGGGGCCCCACACCGGCGCCTCTGTGGGCCACCACACCTGTGCATCTCAAGGCTCTATAGGTACATCTGAAGGACCCACACCGACACCTATGAGGGCCCCACACCAGTATCTCGGAGCTCTGAAGGCCCCGCAGCGGAGACTCTGAGGACTCACCGGCTCCTGAGAGCACCATGTTGATGTCTAACGGCTCCACAAGGCCACTGCAGGCACCACACAAGCTCTCACTGTCCACTAAGCTCTAATGTCCATGTACCGGCCTCTGAGGGATTTAAACCAGCGCATTCATAGCTCCACACCAGCAATTGCAAGGGCTTCACACTGAAGTATCTGAGGGTTCCACACCGGTGTCTCTAAGGGCCACATACGGCATACCGGCATCTCTGAGGGCCCCATACCGGCGTCTCCGAGGGTCCACATCTGGCGGGCACCCATCAGCGACTGAAGGTCCCACACTGTCGACTCCGGGGGCCCCTTCTGCGTCTGGGAGCAACATGCCGTCTCTAAGAACCACAGCGGCTCCTCCGTCGAAAGATGGGCGTCTGCAATCTGCATGCCAAAGAGGAGCGGTTCTGAGACAGTAGGGCACCTACGTGCAATAGAGGGGCGCCTATGAAGCCCATAGGGGCGCCTCAATGCGAAAGAGGGGTGCCTCTGAGGCCTACATATATGGGCGTCCACAATCCACATGCAATAGAGGTCTGCACTGCAATTGATCAATGCCATGGGGGTGCATTCATAAGAAACAGGGGCGCCGGCATGGCAAAGAGAGGCGCCTTCAAGTGTCCATAAAAGAGAGACGCCTATGATAAGCGCACATTGTATGCGACAACTGTGGGACATATAGGGATGTATCTGATGACTAATAGGGCGCTTATAGGTATGCCCATGGGCTCGTTAATCAAAAAGTTAGTTTCGTTAATCGTTAATCCGTTAACTAAAAAGTTAGTTCCGTTAAACGATAATCCGTTAATTCACAACAAAAGTAACGGAAGTTACTTTAGTCCGTTAATCGTTAACATTTTACACGGTAATTTCCGTGGACATCCTAAATGCTGGTCATCATCATTGAAATAAACCTCAACTTCAAATCACGTAATAGCAATGCAAACCGCACACGTGTGCTTCGCTTTTGTAATGCCTGTGCTACTATCAAGGTTGGTGTAATAGTTGTTATTTGGCTACAACTGAAATAAATCAAATGCTGCCAGATCCAGAAAGGAAAAACTTCGCCGCATGAAGGTTTCATACACACCAATAACTTTACAGTAAACTTTTTGCTTCAAAATAAAAGTAACGATTAACGGATTAACGGACTAATTTTTAACGATTAACGGAGCCGAAAAGTAACGGAACTAAAACGGTCCGTTACACCTGGAAAAAATTAGCGAGTCCGTTAATCGTTAACCCAAAATTTAGTTCCGTTAATTAACGGATTAGCGGTTTAACGGACTTGCCCACCTATGGGTATGCCAAACAAAGAGGGCGCCTTTGAAGCTAATAGGGGCACCTGGGAAACGAGGAAGACATTTGTGTAAGGCTTTTCAGGGGTCATGCGCCGTTTGCGGCAAATAGATTCTAAAAAAAAATCGGAGGGTGAATAAGTGTTATAATGATGCGGACTTTCCGCACTGTTCGCTTAAGCGGTTACGCCCCTGGGTACATCTGCCCGATCTCAGAAGCTAGATTTGGAGGTCATACTTGAAAGCAGCCAGCAGGACGAGGCAAAAGTTGGAGGCCCCTGAAAATAGGAGACCCCCTGGAAAAGGAGGCCCGTTGACAGGGTGGCCCACCCACTTTTCATGACGTTCCTACGCCCGTGGGTCGCTGCATCCGTTAAGTTCAAGCTATGTGGACACGGAACCCGGCATCTTACGCAGAATTGATTGGAGAACGAGATGAAATCCTAAAAAATCCTCAGATACAAGGAACTAATACGTTAAACCCTTATAAGTCAATGGGGGAATATGAAAATTACTATTTTGGCCCCGAGAATGATCTGAAACTATCACAAGCAAATAGAATCATTTCATGCACTCCTTGCAAGGTTCTATGCTTCATATTTGCATTGTTGCCCTTGCGTGACGTCATTTGTGACGTCACAAGGGTCACAATTTTTCTTCAATAACTCCCGATCAAATTGAGCTAGCGAGTCGGGAAAGCCACCAATGGACTCAGGAAGACCTGCCGAATCGAATGATATGCAACATGACCTCTTTCGACCAACTTCGTGACCTGGGGGTGCTGACCTGACCTTGACCTGAAGTCAACACCCTATGTTGACCTGACCCGAGCAAAAAGTATATCACTCGATGCGCCTGAGCTAGCTGAACATGATGATACCAAAATCGCGGCTCTACGGCTATTTTTGGCGAAGTTATTTACCAAAAACCGAACCCGTGCCTTAGATCACTTGACCTGACCTCAGAGGTCACCGGTTGACCTGAGACCTTTACAGCGGGCTCCTACCAGTCACTCTGCATTATGCTTTGCCGCATACGACCACTTTACCGCTTAATTCTAGCTTAATTAGCGGCGCATTAGCGAGGTGGGTTCAATCAACCCCCTCGGCCGGGGCAAATGTAGGTCCGGCGAGTGAATTTGAGGAATTCTGAAGATACGATCGTGTTCCCCACTCAATTCTGCGTGAGATGCCGGGTTCCGTATCTACGTAACTTGAACGTAACGAATGCGCCGGCCGCAAACGTAAATCGAGGTCCCGAATTCCCTATTCAACACAGGCGGCAGACGGTTCCTGGTCTGCGCAATATGGCCGCCACCGTTAGATACTACGGCCCACAGTGGGCCAGGCGCTTCAAAAAAGCGGAATTAAATCATTGAGCACAGCTGCGGTGCCAAAAACGATTCGTTACAGGGTAAAATATCATGCTAAAGCCGAATCCGATATCCATTTTCAATTTTGATTGGTTACGCTAGGTCACTGACCTATGACGTCATTATTTAATTTCTGCGCTGCACATATGCCTGGGACAGGCGGGCACTATGCCGCATTGGCCGCGCGTTTGCAGTCTTTTCGTGGTTTCAAGCGTTCAAACATGTGATATGATGTTGGTCCCATGCATTAGGGTGGGTGTAAAGGTCACCTGAAGGTCAGGTCAGGTCATTGACCTTCGATGACGTCGGTTCACTTTTTCGAGTTTTACATGTTTCTGGGCTAGTTTTTGGAGCTGAATTCGAATTTAGGAACCATTTGAACATTTACGAAGTAGTTTTGGTGCCTTCGTAACATGTTACGAAGCTGTCAGAGGCGGGTTGACACCTACTACGAATACCCGGCAGGACCCATACTGGTTGACCTGACCTGAGCTGACCCGACCTGGCCTAAATGCATGAAGACATCATCTGTGATCAAAACTAACATGATATTCGTGATCAGCATCCCGAAAACCCCCTTAGCAGCCACACTATACGACGTTCAAACAGGTCCCGACTTTCGGCCATTGACCTGACCTCAGAGGTTACCATTTGACCTATGACCTTAAAACCGGGTACCGTTGGCTTCGTCTCGTGACGACCTACACGATGGTTTTTTTTTTCCGCGAGGCTCTAGCTCAATTAGGGGCCAAACGCGAGGAGGGTCGCATCCCCCTGTGCCGTCGAGGGATGCAAAACGGCCTATGCCGGCGAGGGTTAAACCCTTATTTGTCCATTTCGCGCAAAAATGCGCAAAATATTTGCATTGGGCAGCAAGCTATACACCTTGAGGAAAGTCAGGCAGCAAATATCTTCGTGTTGTTCGGTGACGTTTTCTTTATATCCTTATATAAATTCATTGCGTCGTTGCACTACCACGGTTCCGAACAGGCACTGCAAACCCCACCGCTACTAGTAAGCATGAAATAGTTCCCGGGAACTTGAGTACGAGAAACATGCGCAGAAATACCGGCTGTTTTTTTAAAGCTATTTTGTACGGAATAACTTTAATGATTTTACGCTGAGAGCTTTTGAATCGGGGGAACGGAATATGGTACACAGCAGTCATTTCCATCTCCAGTCGGTAAGTCCTACTTTGCGACGTTATAGCATTATCTGCCTTGACATTGGGGAAAGGAAACTTGCTTATTTGGAAACTTTGGACATTTTTACAATACTCTATCCCATAATTACAGGAATTTCACCGAAGTTGATTTTCGACTTAATTCCGCTTTTTTGATGCGCCTGGCCCACTGTGCGGCCAATAGGGTTGAAGCGGTAGTGTTCCCCTGTGATGCATATACATATAAACCGCGACATCTGTGTGCGCTGATTCTAGTCAGCGATTAGCTAGGGCACCAGGGTGGATCCACACTTTCAGTTTGAGGGTGCAGTGGGGGACTCATGGCCGGCCCAATCCCCGGCAGTCAAAGTTGCTGAGCGGGGAGGCGGGGGGGGGGGGGGGGAGGAAGGTCAAATATGATGCCGGAAAAGACTCGCTGATTGCCTATAGGTATATACGCATGGATTGGTATCAGCACTCAACAGTGTGCCTCCTGAGATGTTAGTGATTTTTATCGATTCATCAATTTGACGATTCGTTTTTCGCGGATATCTTAAAAACGGACGCGCTCCCCGTCGGTGTTTTTTTTTTTTTAACTTATTTAATAACTTTTAGCTGTAACTTTACCAATAACAATACATACCAATACATACGTAAATGCCTACAGGCAATGCGTGGCATCATATTGGACCTCCCCCCCCCCCCCCCCGGCCGCCCGCTCAGCAACCGGACTGCAGGGGATCGGGCCGGCCATGAGTTCCCCCACCCTCAAGTTAAAACCGAAAGTCTGGATCCACCCTGGTGCCCTAGCTAAGCGCTAACTAGAATCACACAGATGTCGCGGTTTATATGTAATTGTATATGCGTAGATGATAGATGTCGCAACCAAAGCGACACATGCAGTGCAAATGGTAGCAGACAGCAGTAGTTTCCCCTATCAAAGTGGTGGTTTTCTACCACAGACGCTCGTCGAGGTCGGAATTTCCAAATACGCGGTGCAAATATGGGCCAAACTGGTAAGGCAAACATGTACCAACTACTTACACTATAAATACTGTTTCCACACCTAACACATATATAATATAAAAATAACATAAGATAGCTGAAAGTGAACAACTATTTCTAAAGAAAATGTCAAAATGGGTAATGTATGCTTAGTAACACTGATCAGCAGCTGCTTGCATTCATTGTTCAACATTCAAGCATTCATTTTAGGTGATTAGGTATTTGCATATGAACATTCTTGATTCTACTTTTGCTAAATAGCTGGTACATACCTGCATAAACCAATTCTGGGTAGCTTGACATTTGAAAAACATGCCTAAAATCTACAAAATACAGCTTCTTGTTTGCTTTTTGTCTTGTTGACTATTGCTAGGTACTAGGTAGCTTCTTCAGTGCTGAAAAAGAGACACAAATTAATGTACAACTCACTCCTAAAAAGCTCAGGATCCTACTTTCATATATGCGATTATGGGCAGGTGGTGGGTAGGGATCAAATGAATACCTAGATTGCAAAGTAAATTAGAGAAAAAATGAAATAGGTGCTGTAAAATTAACATTTTTGTAAAGTTGTAGGTATTTCAATTGAAGATATCTAAGGCTCTTTTTTGCAATAAATAAAACACAGCCCAAGCTCTTGCTGTTAAGCACTCAACACCACCTGGCATCTCGGCCACCAAGCAGCTGCGCACACACGTTAGGCGGCACGGGAGGACATCGATAGCAGCGCCTCTAGCGGTCACTACTGAAAGCTTGGCTGTAGGCGATGAAATACCGGCTGAGTTGTCACATGTTGAATAGGTTTATAGACATCTGTCTTGTGAAAAAGTTGAACTTTTGCCTTCAATATTTCTACAGGCAATTTTAGGAGTGATCTTCACATCTTGCAAAACCGTTTAGATTATTGTATTCACTTCAAGCCTTCCTTATTGTTCTTGACGATGATGCTGGAACTATTTTTAATTAGTGTTTCTAGCTTAGTAAAAGAATATATTGTGCAAACGATGGAAAAACATAAAACTAAGATTTTAAATGCAATTTTCTGTAACAAATAATGGTAGATTCTTTACACATAAAGGAAAAGTTGCATGCTAACTGATAATTCAAAGCTCTTGGGGCCAGATGTTTTCTTCTTTTCTTACGTCGCCCCAATGGCCGCGAATACACTTGTGATAGCGCCTATCGATCACACGACAGTGACACAGCGGCTGTGTTACACAGGTAGGTAGCAGCACTTCAGAGTAACTAGTAACTTAGTAACTTCAGAGCACTTCAGCCTGCCCGTTTACGGGAACTGCTCGAAAGGGAACCTCGCACGACTTGATAAGGTCATTAATTTTGCCGCAAGGGTTGTGTCTGGCCGTCGCAAGTATGACCACGTGGCTAATGTAAGGGACGCGCTGGGGGGGGGGGGGGCTCTCTCGGCTGGTGACCTATCGTCGTACGATACGCTGGTGCTACTGCACAAGGTTATCCGAACGGGCGAGCCAGCTGACATTGCCGCTATGTTTTGCCGAAATGAGGAGATGCGCGAGCGAGCGACTAGACGGGATAGCAGGCTGTGGCCAAGGCCCTAAAACATAAGGTTGGACGAAGTTTTCTACCAAAAATGTACTAGAATAGCGCACGAGTCAAAGCTATTTCTGTTGTTTCTTTACAAATATGTCGCAAACAAGCTTTTTCTGTAATAAATCATTATTTTGAAGTTAAGCAACCAGTTGCTATAAATTCGATAAGCAAACACTTATTTTTCATATAAAAGCCTAGCTGATATAGTCCAACTCTAGTTGAATAATCAAGTAGCTACTAAATTTTCCAGATGTGACACATATTGCGCACTTCAGACAAATGCGTTGCTAGGGCGTTGCTAAGGACTCTTTCGCATGTTTTGCTGCCTGGTTTTTGTTATGAAGTGAGGGAAGTGGGATGGACAGTCTTTTTGATCTTTTTTCTGGTTTTCTAGGACCCTCAATTATTGAACTTGACATACTTTTCTTGCTTTTTTATCCGAGGCTTTTTCAATAATTGATAGATTCCAGCGTGGAAAAAATAAAGGGGCGAGCAGGCCACAGGGGTAAAAGCAAGTCGACTGATAGTGAAATATACCTATTTCACTAGGTAGAAGTGTCTGCTGTTCCATTAGAAATTTAATGTGATGTGATGGAACATGAAGCAACAGGATCAGACGCAAGGACCACCAATTGCAGAACCAGCAAGCGCCATGCAATCAAAAAGCAGCCATGGTAACGTTTGATTAGCTTTCAGAAAACCTTGGAAGACGCCAGACGGTGAGCAATCAAGAGATCTTACAAGACCAGTAGTTACTTGAAAACGAGAGCCGCCAGGAAAATCAGTAGATTCTTCAATGGCAACACATCTCAACATCTATCTAGCAATTATTTGCACCAGCGAGGTGCTATCATTGTGTTTTGTGTCTGTATCCCTAACTGCTCAAAAAATATTTGTCAATAAATAAACAAACAAAATAATGCGTCTTTTTCTACTGAAAGTAAGTCCTCCAAGTGGCAGGGATGAATGATAGAAGGTAGGTACCTACCTGATTAATTGTTATCTATTCATTCAATTCATAGGCAATTCAGGGGCATCGATCGGCAGCGCCCTTACTGCATGGCACTGCGGATCGTCGATGGGTTTCTTGATGACTCCGACTCTGACTCAGACTTTCAAAAATCAACTCTGACTTTGATTTCAAATGTCGGCTCTGACTGACTCCGACTCCACAGCCCTAGCAGGTCTGCGGAGGCAATGGTTTTTTGGTGACTCCGACTCCGACTCTGGCTTTCAAAATCGACTCTGACACTGACTCTGGTCAGAACTGTCGACTCTGACCAACTACAACTCCGACTACGGAACCCTGAAAGGTCTGCGGAGGGGATCGAATTTCGGTGACTGACTCAAACTCCAGGCTTTTGAAATCTACTCTGACTCATACTCGACGACTCAGGTCAGAACTGTCAACTCCGACCGACTTCATGACTCCGACTCCGGAGCCCTACTGGCAGCTATCACGCCAGGGAGCTGCAAATCGTATGTTCCGTGGCGGTTTATGGCATTAAAGTCTATAATACGGCTGAATCGCACTATGAAACACCCTTATTGGCTGCAAGAACCGCGAACGTTAGCGCATCACCACTGGAAAACGTGACAGGTTATCGATTAATTGGCCCTGGATTTGGATAAATAACATGTTGATGATCATATTAGCACACATTTACATTACCATCTATCTCAAGGCTCCCCTTCAGGCGGCTCTAAACTTTGGCAATATCCCTATCTTCAACATGTAAATGCCCTCGGGCGTCCTCGTGGTGACGTAGGCATGGGAGTGCCAGGTTGGTAGGAACTAGACTTCGACGCCCCCTGGCTGTGGCTACCTGGCATCCACACAGAGGCGAAGGTTCAGCTACCGTGCAGCCATGCAGTACAACGCTCTGCCCAGTGATTTTCCGGACATGTCAACAAACAAGTTCAAATCATCGCTCAAACGTCGCTTTCAACACTGATTTAGGCTTAAGCATATGGGTTGCATGTATGTCAGCTGTATATATTCATGCATAGCCATGCGTTTTGGTGAGTTTTGTGTGATAACTATGTTGAGTGTGATGTCTTTTTGTTCCCTTCTCATATGACGCGGGAGCGTGATAGCCACAACTACCTGTGGATGCCCCCCCCCCACATGTTAAATACAATACAATACAATACAATAACTCAAATATAATAAATGCAATTGTTTAATTTAATTTTTAGAAAGTCGTAAAGTGTGGCTGCTAAGGGGGTTTTCGGGGTGCTGATCACGAATATCGTGTTAGTTTTGATCACAGATGATGTCTTTAAGCATTTAGACCAGGTCGGGTCAGGTCAGGTCAGGTCAACCAGTAGGCGTCGTGACGGGTATTCGTAGTACGTGTCAACCGCCTCTGACAGCTTCGTAACATGCTACGAAGTCACCAAAACTACTTCTTAAATGTTCAAATGGTTGCTAAATTCGAATTCAGCTCCAAAAACTAGCCTAGAAACATGTAAAACTTGAAAAAGTGAACCGAGGTCACCCGAGGTCACCAAAGGTCAATGACCTGACCTGACCTTCAGGTGACCTTGACACACACCCTAATGCATGGGAGCAGCATCAAATCACATGTTTGAACGTTTGAAACCACGAAAAGCTTGCAAACGCGCGGCTAATGCGAGCCGACATACGCGGAATCGCGATTCCGGCCAAACATGGTCTCGGAAAAGAGGTCACAGGTCAAAGGTCATTTGTGTCAGGGTCATGAAATTTTCAGGGTAGGTGTAAAATTGATCAATGCGAGGGTACTGAAAGTTTCGTTGCGATCGCCGCTTTTTACGCGAGTTATTCGCGAAAAACCATGGTGGGGGTCCATCCGACCCCCCCCCCCCCTACACATGCGAGGGTTAAAACACTGAAATAAATTCATAATATGAAGACATTTGCTGTAAAAGAAATTAGGTGCAGATTTGGTCAAATCAGGTGCATTCGCCGGATAGCCCGTCGTGAAAACGGCTAATATATACCCAGCAGACAATGACAACGGATCACTCAGATAGCATTCTGCAGAACACAAAACAATTACTTAAGTGAGTAAAAAGACTTCAATATTGCAGTCAACTACAAAGTAAATACCACAAATGTCATGTTTTATCATTACATGATGCTTCAATAGCAGAACTGTTACCAAGTCCCATTCGCGTGAAGGTGCTCATAATTAACCTCTCGAATATCATAAAAAAAACATCAAACCACTTACCCAAAATGCATTTCATCGTCTTCTCTGATGAATTGTTTCTGGGACACCACCCGAAATTCCCATGCACCCCTTCAATTCCATAGAAAAAAGCACCAAACCACCCAACTACACGATTTCGACATAGGGCCCCATGTAAACAACCACAGCCTTTGACTGTGGTTCAATGGCGACGCAATTCACGTATGCCGCAGAGGCAGCTGACCCTTCTAGTCTTTATTTCCATGCATTTCGTGGTCACAGGCCCAATTCAATAGACATTGGAGGCCGGGCTCGATTGTGCTGATTAGGTTAGGTAGTTCACACTTTTTGTCGGTCATCCAGATCTGCGTGTCGTCAGCGAATTGGACAATGCGGACATTGTCTGGTACGTACAAACATAGGTCATTGGCGAAAAAGACCACAAAATGCAGCTCATAGATCCTCCCTGATACACTCCTACAGAGTTTTCCTTTACATCTGATCTGGTTTCGCATCCGTAAGTACTCGCAAGTTGTACATGTTGGGTATGACCGCTTAACCCGCGCCCAGCTGGGGGTCCTGGATTTCCACGCCCTGCTGGGGGGGGGGGGGGTGTTTGAACACACCCCTTCTAACTCGGCTCCTGGGCCACGTAGCGATACGCAGAAGGCGGCGTTCGAAAGAGCGTCAAAAATAATGAGGAAATCACTTCGGTCAATTTTTTGGTCAGGTCAAACGTCAGGTCACCAGAGGTCATTGAAGGCAAAATTTCGCCGATTTCCAGGTCGAATGTCGACAATTTCCAAGAAGCCAACGCATAACTCGGGAACCAATAGAGCTACAGCGCCGCGGAAAAGCGCATTCGATAGCCCTATTAACGCCCTTTCCGAACAATTCTCTCAGATTTGACCTAACGTCGACGGTTTTGCCTGCAGGGGGCAAAAACTGCAAAAATAGCCGATTTTTTTCGGAAACCGTTTTTCTGCAATAACTTTTGACTCAAGCCTTCTACGAGCTTACTTTTACCGGCATCGTGTTCCTCTCGTCAAGACGCATCGAATGAACTATAACTTGACCTTGAAAGGTCAACTTGAAAATTTGACCTCAGGTCAAGGTCATGACCTGACCGGAAAGGGTCATGTTGCATATCAGTCGATCCGTATCGTCGAGCTGAGCACATCTAAGGCGTTTTCATTGTTCTAGCATGCCTCTATCAAAAGTTATTTGCGAAAAACTGTTAGATACCATTCGTGACCTAAGATGACCTCAGGGCATAAACACTAAACAGGGGTCACGGACACCATTTTCATGTTCAGTGTGTCTAAACCACTTGTAATTCAGTGTTTGGGAGTGTTTATAATGTCTTTCGTCCAAAAGAGGCGCATTTCAATTTTCTCCCATTGACTTATAATGGGGAGGTCGCAAAATTGACCTGACCTTAGGTCATCGATATCAAAATTCTGAGATATACATTTTGTACATGCTATTGCTCTTAGCAATCGCTGAAAGTTTCAAAGCGATCGGTCACTCGGTGTAGCTATGACAGACATTGAAACTTTTTATGAGGTGAGGTCACTTCAAGTGACCTGGTGACCTGACCTTGAATGACCTTGGTCTGAAATTTTTACAACATGTGTAGAATTGATGTATGATACGCCGTTTTTGAGATATTCGCGAAAAGCCACAAGGGGGGGGGGGTGTTCAAACCCCCCCCCCCAGCAGGGCGCGGGTTAAGTAATCAAAAAACCAAAATGGTTCTTTGCGGTAGAGACTGAGCTTGTTGATAAGCTTTTCGTGAGGCACCATGTCAAAACATTTCGACACATCAACCATAGCCCAAAGTGTCACCTCACCAGCGTCCATAGCACGAAGTAAAGTATACCGTGGATCATCGAAGTATAGTCTAAGTATTTAAATTAGGTCACCGATATCAAAATTCGGAGATGAACATTTTGTACATGCTATTGCTCTTAGCAATCGCTGAAAGTTTGAAAGCGATCGGTCACTTGGTGTAGCTATGGCAGACATTGAAACTATTTATGAGGTGAGGTCACTTCAGTGGCGCGGGAACCGGGGGGGCTAGCGGGGGCTGAGCCCCTCCAACTTTTCGGCTGGGGGGGCTCGTAATGTATTTGAGCCCCCCCAGCTGGAGGAATCGAAATCGGAAATCTACCAACATAATTTCATAGATTCATGCATAGGCGTGGGAACAGGGGAAGGGGGTAGTGGGGGAAACTTGCCCCCACAATTCTGCGGCCGTGGGGGCGGTGCCTCACAACTTTTCATGAGGCTAGGAACCGTTGGGCAGCTTGTCCTCCCCAAATTAGGGGTTGTGGGTCACAAAGGGAAGAAAGCATGTAAGTGAAAAATCCACCTCTTTCACTGGCTCGGCAACTCATTTGGCAGATTGTAGTGTATTGCACTCACACATACAGGGTGGAAAGTAATTACGCGAACATGTAATTTCTTACAATTTCGCCCGTCAGTGGAGATTTTGTATGAGCGCGGGATGTCATGGTACATGATTGGTCATGTTTGTTGTCGCCTCATCTACCAAAAGTGACCTTACTTTGAAAAATGACTTGGAAGGTCTTTAACACGTCTCGACTTCGAATGGTGCAAACGCCATACGCTGCACAAGACCACAATGGGCAAATATCGCAATTTGGTGTTGCCAGGGAAAGCGTTTGTGATTATTTTGGCTGGATTGGTGCGGAAGGGACTCGGAAGGGTCTCGGCACCAGCATTAATCAATTACACGTTTGGTTGAAGCATAATAAAACTTAAAAGGACTTGAAAAGCAAAGCCGTTGGCGGCAGCAAAACCTCGGCGAATTCAGGCGCCGAATGGGTGGTCACCATTTCCGCGACCAAACGACAACAGTCGACCCGAAAACAGGCGAAATGGTTTACTTTGGCCGGATACCCGATCTAAGATATCACGATTCATACATAAATCCGTGAAAATTCGAAAATCAAGCCGTACAAACAATCGAGATGGCCAAAATTCATGAATTAACAGCAGGATTGTCAATTTAAGTTTTCTAAAGACCGCCAAACCTGAACAGAGGAGGACAGGCAACTGGCTTTGTGGTTGGGTGAGACATCTTCGAAGCTATTTCATCCGTCAAACCTGCAGAACAACTGCGTTGGGGGCTGCTGATGCGTCCGACGTCCCGCCCGTCCCAACCTTCAAACATCAGGCAAAGGAACACACATCAGCGTGTTATGAGCGCCCGGATGGTGTCAGAATTGCATGCAGTGACCAAAAAGGCCACCAAAAATAAAGTATACAACTAGTGGAACATCCTTCCAGACGAGTCTCTTTATCATCCACCAATGCACCAAAAGGGGCAAAATGAATGAGCGCACTTTTGTGCCCGACGCAAAGAAACTCTTCTTCATGATTGATAAAGTCCTTCCTCTCACAACCAAAAAGACGCAAGACTGGTGCTTTGAGAACCTGTTCTTCTTCCAGTGCTGCCAGATTTGGAGGATTTCCGCAAATCTGGAGGATTTTGAACTCTATTTGCGGACAAATTTCGCGTTTGGAGGATTTTTGATTCTGGAGGAAAATCTGGAGGATTTGTCACCCGATTAATATATTCAATTTCATGAAAAAATACAACGCGTTCAAGACTCAAAAGACATTTTCCTGCCCAGCTTCACCCTACCCGTTAGGATATATCACTGCCCTTTATCACCGTGAGACTGGAATGTCTCAGTCTGTAGCTATATCCACGAATATCATGGTGACTATTTGTTCCTATTTCGTGTACGATTGTACCATATGTTTTTGAAGGTACCGAACTACTGGCGGATCAAAGGGGGATATTTGGCGCAAATTCCCCCCCCCCCCCTCCTGCAGCGTCCAAAATCGAAGAAAATTTTCGTTTTTTTTTCAAGGATAAAACGAAAACTAAACAACTTTTATTATAAAAAAGCATCTTTTAAACTACACAGCAGTGCGAAAGGAATCGAAATCCGATGAGTTTTTAGAATTTGGAGAAACCTTTTCGGAGATATGCCCTCCCGCAGCGTCCAAGACCGCCTATCTGGATCCGCCAATGGGATTTGGAGGAATCTGGAGGATTTTTGTAACTGATCTGGAGGATTACAGCCTTCTCCATCTGGCAGCACTGTCTTCTTCTGGGCATATACATAATGGTCAATCTGGGAATAGCCCAGACCTCAATTTGATCAAAAATATCCAGGCAACTCTTCAGGAGAGGGTCTAAGCGCTGCTAGTAGCCACCAACATCAATTGCCTCACCAGAGAGCTCCAGGAGGCGTGGACTAAGCTTTGGCCAACAGTGCTTGACATGCTCATGTCAATTATGCCTGAACGCCTTTGGCAGTGTATCGCACATAAAGGCCGTTTTCACGACGGAATAGCAGGCATCTATTTAATCCCCATTTGATCCTTTGGTTCCTCAGGAATTTTAGTAGTTCTTTTTAGTAGGTTCCCCAGCTTTCGAATGAATGGTGCGTTAGTTTGCTATTTTTCTATTAAATATCACATCGATTTACTTTATCTAAGGATTTATCACTAATATCAACATAAAGCGTAAGCACAATTATAAAATTATGAAATTACTAAATACTAGTACAATAGTTAAAAAAAGATACTGAGTTGCCAGGCTACAAAGAATATATTCATTTATGGCGCACGACAGACATTTAGAAAGCAGCGCCCTGTTTTATTGCACGCTGCTAGCCGCTTCCATTGGGTTTTGCAGGCCGTCGTCATTGGTCGTTACACGTATGATGTCACGCGACTTGTGGCCTGTCACGGCTCTTTAATGATCTCCACTAAATGAATGCAACAATGGCCTTTTAAGTTGATCTCTGTGGCCATCTGTCTATGGAGCGACCAATATGAAAGTTGGGTGAATTTACCGGGGTTACATGACTATGAGCAAGCAAATGTGTATCAGGAATGGATTTAGGTGGAGAATTGCGCTGGACCATGAGTGCTCGAACGCTCCCAATTCCACGCCGGTTTGGCTTTGGAGCCGAGACAGACGATGCGGGTCAAGGTCACCGCTGGGGTAACGGTGGATTGGGTGCGCCCGAGCACCCGTAACGCGGCACAATTCTCCATCTATGGATTTTCCTATTCGCTCAGCATTGTGATAGGCGTTCGTAATAGCATTTACTCTGCTCATGTACCTATCCCCGGTTATTTAAAAGAAGTTTTTGTGGGGGAATATCACGGCTTTAGGTACTCGGTGGCCCTATTCACGACTTTCAATGAATGCTCCGATAACTAAACACCGCACAGACCTACTGCATTAGTGAATCTGACAGAATGTCTGTGGAATTACATCCCCCCTCACCACACCCCTAAAAACTCATCCAGTGTCCAAAACCACTTTTATCGACTCGCAAAAAAAAAAAACACACACACACACACACACATACACACACAAAGCATGGGGCATGTCAGCTCTCAGTTCATTTATTATTGTCTTTACCATGGTTCAATTGCATTGCGCGATTTAAAGCACGTGAGTGCCTATATAGTATATATGTAGAAAATAATATCTACAGCAAAACATCCAAAATTACAAAGGCTACAATGCTTAAAAAGTAGGTTCATCAAGGAAGCCCATTTTTACTTGCGTTGTGTTCCCAACCATGCGATTCCAACGCGGGCTATTCGCAACGTCTGTTAAGGCACGTTAACAACTGACAAGCCGCCACCGCTGCCACTTATTCATAGATGGTTGATATCGCAGCTTGGGCGTCAGCAGCGCGGCCCAAAACGCGTCGGCGCCAGCGCACGCAGCTGTTGGCACTCGGCAGCCGGTGTTGCGACTTAACAGCCGGCCGGCCCCATGAAGGAGAAGCTCTTGGTGAAGCCAGCCCCCTCCAAAGTCATATGGCAGCATGGGCGTGACTTTTCCTACTAGCCCATAGGGTTGCGTGTTAAAATGCGACTTTTCGCGCTCAGTTTTCAAGGTTTCGTAGTGTGGGCATCCACATGCAAAGTATGTCAAAAGATAGCTACAACATTTTTATTTCCATTTTTGGGATGAAAAGTTCAAGCCCATCCAACCGTTTTCGAGATATTCGTCCATATATGACCCCATGTTTTTGATACATCGGAAGGCCCTGTGTTCGAATCTCGGACAGACCAAAACTTTTATCGTTAATGTGCGGCAAACCATTGCTGCAAAGTAAAGTAGGGGTGAGCGCGCTGGTGATGGAGGGTTGTAAGTTGGCATACCTGACCTTTGATTCAAGCCGGATTTTGTGGCACCAACCTCATTTTCAGGTCAGGTCAGGTCACTGACCTATGACGTCATAAGTGAACCTCTGCACGGTCTCAAAAACGTCGTAACATAGCAACTCCATCAATTCAAGGAGATCTATCACAGGTAGATGAAACTTACAGAACTTATCAAACTCCCTTATTCTCAAAAGTCGTTAACTTCGGATTTCTCCTAAGGGTCACCTAACGTCAGGTCGGTCAGGTGATCTGGCCATTATAAGCCGATGGGGGGGGGATATAGAGACAGTTATTTTGGCGCTGACAGTGATCTTCATCTTAGACGGAAAAGACACAAATAGACTCAGAAAGACCTGCCAAATTGAATAACGTGCAACTTGACCTCATCATGAGGTAATGACCTGACCTGACCTTGGACGGAGGTCAACATCCTAAATTGACCTCACCCATACACAAAACATATCATTCGACGTGGCTGAGCATGACGAACACGATGGTGTCAAAATTGCAGCTCTGATACCATTTTAGGCGACCACCGAACAATCCACTTCCTGGTATGCCAATGCTTTTATTATATAAAGACGATAAACAGTGAACATTCTCATATGTATATGCAAACATGCCACTTTGGTTTACAGAGTAAGTGGTTCCCAATCGTACATACTACACGTTCCACACATCACACTACCGCTCGTAATTGCAATGCAAATAAGCTTTGGCTCGTTGGAAATAAACTTTGGCATTGGAAGATGTCACGGTGTTACACTAAACATTGACCACAATTAGATATCAGGTATCAATATCAGTAACATTCAGCTCATCCTCAACACATAACAATCAGATGGAGAACACTACCTACAGTAAACCTCAAAGAGGTTTTGGCCATGGTAGGCAATGAGGCATAGCTGCGAGCAAGATCTTCGATCTGAGAAAACATGAAGATGAAATTACATGCATCACACTTGCAATAAAAACAAACTCAAGTGATACTTATCTTTGAAAAATCAGGAAAGAACATCAACCTATTTGAAAACATAACAAGCATTATCAGAGGAATAATGCATGGTTATTTAAAAGACCTGTAAATATTAAGGTAGTGGATTGTTAACAGGATCTTAGAATGGTCGAGAGATGTTGCCTTCAGAAGGATTTCCTTTCCTCATCAATCAATCAATCACACATTATTGATGTTAACAAATGAACACCGGGTGGTGCACACCCTGAAAGTCACAGCTTCACACAAGCTGTTGTCTATGTTGAAAACTAGGCTTCCTTCCTGTTCAGATTAAGACGGTTGATGGCACCTTTGGTTAGCCTTGTTCAAGGAAGCATTCATTTTGCCAGTGTCGGTAGGGCAGCCTTGCTACATATAGGAATCTTGAGCCAGGCACAGCATATGTAGTAGTGCATATCTTGTCCTGAAAAAGGATCAGAGATATATGGCTAAGGAAGTCATGAATGGAATTGACTCAGGCTGCTCTGAGGATGATTGACCACAAAGACATGGCTATTGTGAAAGCCCTGAAATAACTTATGAACTGGTGTGTTTTGAGTGAGGTTGAGTATCAAGAACAGCATTAAAAAAGAAAAAGTAAAAATTGACCTAAAAATTATCTTCCATGTTTAGATTCAATCACCTAAATCTTACGCGTTTTCATACAAACTTAAAATACCAAGAAATTGCACAATTATCACTAACATGAGGCAACAAATGCTTCTTTCTACTTACTATCCACTTTCATGGATGCAGGATGCATGTGTTTTGATTTCATTATCACAGCAACACAGTTGTACGAGATGCTTACACAAAGTATTAAGTTATATGTTGATGTTATTCAGCTGGAGCCTGGGACAGTGATATTGTATTGTTAAGTTTGTTCAAAAGTCCAATGTCCCAAAATTTACCAGTTTTGGGTGGGAAGTGACATCCAACTGAAATCAATTTTCCACTTTCATCTCCAATTTTCAAGAACAATTTTTCACTCTGAAATAAAATTTTGGGACACTTTTCACTGTTCATAACACCAGCTTCATTTCTTAGTTATGATAGCTTTCAGAAGACTTCAGTCATCCTTCATCAGCCTGTCAGGGCTCTAAAAATACATACAAACGAGTAGCGACAAACATAGAAAAGACAATACACAAATGTCGTACGAAAGCTGCCATTGCAAATAGATAAAGCCGGTGTACGCAATCTTTGCAATACGATTATACCAAATATGCTCAGAGATAAGTCGAAAGGTGTCGCAATGCATCACAATTGATAAAATTCCTTGAAACTTCTTTTTTTAACACATTGCTACGCAAAAGAATGAGAAAGCATGAGGCTGGCCCACCACCCAGTCAAGTACAGCAGTTTGCAAATTTGTAAACAGTTACTCAGAAAGGCCTTTGTTCACACAATTCCATGCATAATGAAGAGCCAATCTTTTAATGCACACGATAGTTATTAAATACCTAGCCAGCACAATTTGTAAGTCTTTAAATGTAGGGAGAACACCATGGAACCGCGTGAAACCACAGGCCGCCTTGTGTATAAATATGAAGCGCAATATATTGAAACACGAGCGCCAGCTGCGCCGCGCTTCAGCGCAGCCATATCCTAGGATAATTTTCGGTATATAGTAAAAAGCTCCCAGTTCTAGTTGTTTTTCTAGATGATATGGTATAATTCTAGTATATACTAGGAAAAACTTTGGTACCCGACTCTTTTAGTGCCCTGGGTGAAGCTTTGTGATCGCCTCATAGCCGCCTTGGATGTCATCTTTCTTGGCAGATCCATCCGTTCAGATGGTACGGTGCAGTCTGGATAAAGGACGAAGTCCAACGCCGCTAACCCCGCGACCGCCACCCCACAACGTGGCCGCAGACCGAACGGGCGTGAGGGCCGTAAGGGCCACCCCGCCATCCGGTAGGTGGCTGAGCAGCCGGGCGCAGCGGCGCCTGGGCGGCGGCCGCGCTGAGATGAAGTCCCAAACCGCCATGTCGCCATCACCGCCATCACCATTGCTGCAGCTGTTCCCAACCGCCTCAATCGCCGCCGTTTTGCCAGCAGTCGCGCCGCGGAATGGCAGAAGCTCCAGAGTAGCCTCCAGCGCCCCTCTCCGCACGTGTGCAGGTGCACTGCGGCCGCCGGGTCCGACGTCCAGGCAGAACATGATATTTCCATGCTGCTCCGACGGTGGGCTGGTCTTGTTTGGGCGTTCCTCCACTGTGACGTCGGTCACGCCTGCCCCGGCCAGGGCGCAGAGGCCGACGTGTCACCATCCGGTTGCAGTCCTCAGTCGGGTCGCAACGTGTACCTCTTCCGCAGCGTGGAGCGCGCTCCCGCTGGGCAGCGATACAGCCAAAAGTAGCATAGCATGCGGGCGGCCAGCGCTGCGCCGGACAGCGGACCCATGCCGGGGGTATGCCGGTCTCGGCCATTAGCGGGGTCGTCGGGGCCGAGGCTGTACATATGTACAGCTGGTGACCGCGTGAGCCGCCAATCGAAGCTCACGGCTTATAAGCTCGACGCGGGCATCACACGCCGTCCCGATGGGAGCTCCACGACGCCGCCGCGAACTCCAGCGCGGCTCGCAGCGCGAAGACCAGTACGGACGGCCGGGGCAAACGGCGTGCGGGAGTCGCAGGCGACGTTCTGCGGACAGAAAGGGTTGGGCATAAGCTGGTCGGCAGGACACTCTTGAGCCGAGCCTTTGATGTAATTACAGATGATCCAGAAGCATGCACAAAAATTCATGACACACTATTCTCATTTATGTATTTGCTACATATGATATGATATACCAGCTCATGATCAGTGACGCATTCTGGGCAATATGTTCTAAAGTGAAGTAACTGAAGTTACAGCTTAAAAGCTTAAAAAAACAGCTTAAAAAAACACACACACACATTCGATAGCTTATGAGAATAACATGCCTTGTGTGCTTAATGCAGGAAAATATTTTTTCACTTTTTTAGAAACAGCAAAAGAGTTGTCAACAAGCCATGTCAACTATCTAAACAATTTTTATGGAAACTGCTCTAGCTAGCTTTAAGTTCCACAACGTTTCCGGAGCACCGTACCCAAACTCAGTTCATGTTACAAGAAAAAACAGTAATAATGCCTCCTAATTTTGAATGAAATATAGGTATGAGTAATTTGATTTGGAAAGCAACAAATTTCCGCACATCATTTTAGCAAAATTACTATTTTCTTCAGCCATCAGGTTACACAAAACTATATTAAACTTTATGATCTAGTTTACAAAAAACCAAAGCCCCGATTTTAACAAATGTAGATAAAATTTAAACAATTTTAAAAAATGTATCGTGGAGAAAATGAAAAGTGTAGATTTGTAAAGCCGGGATATTTCAATTTCACGGATTAGGCACTTAAAGAAATATCTTCACCTTTCTTTGAGCCACCAGCCTTCACCCAAGTTTTACACGAATGTAGTGAAGCAGACAATGTGGCAACTCAAAATTGTGATGGTTTGAGATAATTATGACGGTAAAAGAAAAAGCAACACAAGGTTCCTTACCCTCGTTTTTTCACATGGGTTCAGATGAGGCTTCAACTGTTGCCGACCTGAGGAGCTATAGGGACTTGAGCTTTCCAAAACTCAATTTCTAAGGGCACTGAGCAGTGTTTGGCTTTCACACGAATGCGATAGTAAGTTATATGAAGTTGACAAAGCAAGCAAAGCAAAGCATGATGCCCCGCGCGTCCGCCCGCGACCACGCCCCGCGTCCGACTCCCGACCGCCGCGTGACCCGAGGCGCCCGGCGGTCACGTGACCTACCGGCCGGGACTGCAAACGGCCTTCACCACCATTCTTGTATGACGTCATATCCTACTGAGGTGCTGATTGGTCGGAATTAGATACCTGAAGGTAATTATCTGCCGTAGTTATTTTGTTTCATTGTTTTGCGTGTTTTCTTATATGAAATGTAATTAAAAAATTTGTCATATTTTAATCACCATTAAAACATAACTGAATAGGTATAAAAGAGAACTCGATATATACTTTCCTTGTTTTTAAGAATTCCGGAATTAGATACCCGAGGGAGCAAACCCCCGGTTTACATAGCATATTTGACGAGGCTCTAACTCGTTAATTTGGCGATAATTTCGATGCAGTGGTCTTCATATATTTAGAGGGGATCATTTTGTAAATTGTTAAGCACCATTGGCATCTTTTGCAACATCACGGACGGAGATATAAGCTTGCAACAAACCCTATGTAAACTGGATTAAAGAGGGAGCAAGTTGCCACGCTGATTTAATACCTCATAGTCGAAAGGTGGGCTACTAGAACAAAAAATTGCTGTGTTTGTAAATAAATAAGTGATTTGAGGGCAAAAAATGCCCAGATTTAAACTTCTAAAATTATTTTGAACATAAAATATTTCAGTTTGAGGGATGTTAAGGCCTCTAAGGGTAGGTACTTTTTAGGTATCAAATAAGTTCCTCTGCGAAAGTTCCGTCGTGAAAACGGCCAAATAGGAGTATATGAAAGGATGAAATTTTCATGTCACCGCCGCTTTTTCCATTGCTATAAAACGAAAAAGTATGTTCGCGTAATTACTTTCCACCCTGTACATCACTCGCACTCAAGACTGAACAGTGAACTAATGTGCCCCGCGCCCTTGCCGACGGCTCGCCGGCGGGCACCCGACTCCGTCTCTGGCCGGCCCGGGCGCGGCCGTCCCGGTTACCTGACCCGGCCGGCTAAAGGTCGGACCGGCTCCGGCCGCCGCTGCCACAGATTAAAACCTTTATTCCAGGTTGCCAAAACGGTAGTTTTTTCAGTCAGCTGAGACGGAATACCTCACTTTTTTTGCAAATATTCTCTTTTTTTTCGTTGAAAAGGCCAAGGTCTGAAAAATAAGTGGCCTAAAACCGGTGAGAAAACTAGATTTGGGGGTACCCTCGGTTGATCTCTATTATGGTTCAGCCCCCCCCCCCCCCAGTCTGGAAGAAGTTCCCGTGCCACTGGGTCACTTCAAGTGACCTGGTAACCTGACCTTGAACGACCTTGTTCTGGAATTTTCACAACATGTGTAGAATTGATGTATGATAAGGTGTGCCAAAAACACACCTTGTCATAGGTGTGCCAGGTTTTTCAGATATTCGCGAAAATAACACAGGGGTTTTTCACCCCCCCCCCCCAGCAGGGCGCGGGTTAATGTCTGCCTGTTCCCACCCAAATAAACAAATTTTGGGATACTGCCTACCGTGACTAGTACCTACCCTAGGTATTAAAGTATACATGATCTCACCTCTTGCAGCACGGACCACATTGTTGACAAATTCCATCTAAACTTCGTCTCTGTTGTAGAGGCCAGGCAGCCTCAAGGAAGCCTTCCAAGTTCCACTGCTGCTGCTGCTTAAGGCCCTCCGGTCTACCTTTCAGCAGCTGGAAAAAGGATTAATGGT
The DNA here is from genome assembly GCF_019059575.1 of Amphibalanus amphitrite. NCBI lineage: Eukaryota > Metazoa > Arthropoda > Thecostraca > Balanomorpha > Balanidae > Amphibalanus > Amphibalanus amphitrite. Next base: position 730,446 of record NW_024881684.1, read on the forward strand.
ATCAATAATAACCTTACTTTGGCAATCTTACAGCTAGTGGCTCCGGTGCTGCCACCGTTTGTGAAAAGTCACCAGACTCGCCAGTTCTGAAGAAATTTGTACAAATTTCGCCAAAAGTTGCACTAACTAGGTAGGTTGGTAGGTGGTAGGTTGCAGGTTATAGGTAAGATTGGGTCAGGTTATATAAGGCATGTTTTGTTCTGTAAGACTATTTGATGACTTTTCTAAGCAAATTTAATGTAAATATCTTAACCCGCGCCCCGTTGGGCTCTGCCGAGCAACGCACCTTGTTGGGGGGGGGAGGGCAATTTGCCCCCCCCCCCCCACCCAAGATCTCGAGAACCACGCAACCTAGCGACAAACGGCAAACGGTGTTGGATAGCCCTATCAGGGAACTACATTGTGGCCCAATTTTATTGACCTAGGTCAAACCGATGACGTCACAGATCAGGTCAAAAGTCGAATTTTCACCGTTTACAGGCATTTCAAGAAATGCGTTGTAAAATCGAGTAAAATGCATTTCATTGAAAATCATCGATGGGGAAATGTTCTTAAAACACATATTTTGCTATTTGAGGTCACTGATACCAGGTCAGGTCACAGAGGTCAGGTCACTGGGGGGTCACAATATGAAAGTGTCGTGTGCGGTGTGATCTATGTTTTATGGTCCATTTTACATGACAAATGCGATTATGTGGGTCAGGCAGCCTTTGGGGTCAGCTCAGGTTACGTTTTGGTCAAGTTTAGGTCAAGGTCGGGTAAAATTAGGTCAAATTTCAAAGTTGATATTTTTGCATTAAATGGGTAGCGAATCGATGCAGCTCGTCACGGGGAGTTCAATGGTGGTCTTTGTTTTGCCCTACGTAGTCTAGAATCGTTAAAAAATTGAGTTCAAAAATTTGAAGTCATCATTTTCGAACAGCTTTTTTTTTGCAATAACTTGGCTAAAAACGAGAGATAGGTATCGATCTGAAATTTGGTATGCATATAGAAGAGCACAGGGACTATCACATATTCCGTTTTTTTCGAAATTCGGATTATTTTTTATTCCCTCGCCCGTATTGGTGTTTTTCCAGCCGCGAACGTATAAGGGGGGGTCCGTTGGACCCCCACCTTGCCGTTTCGCCCCTGATCGAGCTAGAGCTTCGCGGAAAAAACGAGCGTGTTGCCCGTGACGAGAGGAAGCCGATGATACCCAATTTTAAGGTCCTAGGTCATTGATTGACCTTGCAGGTCAGGTCAATGACCCTAATGGCGGGAAAATCGGGACCTGTTAGAACGTCGTAAAGTGTGGCTGCTATGAGGTTTTTCGGGGTGCTGATCACGAATATCATGTTAGTTTTGATCACAGATGATGTCTTCATGTATTTAGGCCAGGTCGGGTCAGGTCAGGTCAGGTCAACCAGTAAGGGTATTCGTAGTAGGTGGCAACCGCCTCTGACAGCTTCGTAACATGTTACGAAGGCACCAAAACTACTTCGTAAATGTTCATATGGTTGCTAAATTCGAATTCAGCTCCAAAAACTGGCCTAGAAACATGTAAAACTCGAAAAAGTGAACCGAGGTCATCAAAGGTCAATGACCTGACCTGACCTTCAGGTGACCTTGACACCCACCCTAATGCATAGGGGCAACATCATATCACATGTTTGAACGCTTGAAACCACGAAAAGACTGCAAACGCGCGGCTAATGCGAGCTGACATACGCCGAATCGCGATTCCAGCCAAACATGGTCTCGAAAAGTAGGTGACAGGTCAAAGGTCATTTGGGTCAGGTTCATGAAATTTTCAGGGTAGGTGTGAAATTGATGAAAGCGAGGGTACTGAAAGTTTCGTCGCAATCGGCCGCTTTTTACCCGAGTTATTCGCGAAAAACCATGGGGGGGGGTCCGTTCGACCCCCTCCCCCCCCCCTATACGGGCGAGGGAAGAACTGGCAAGTCTGGAGACTTTTCACAAACGGGTGACGGCACCTGATCTCATCTGAGCAATATCCGTGTTAACCAAAAGCAAAATACCTGTACTTTGTCAATAAAAATATTCATGGGGATTTTGACAAACGACACAGCAATCCAAATTACCGATGAGTCATTGCAAATGCTTTTATGGAATCACAGTGGCAAAACACTTCAGTCCATTTTTGTATTGACAGCCTAAAATAGTTTCAACTTCCTTATACACCAAACTATTCATGTTGCCGCCCTGACCTTGGCAGAAGATTGAGTTATTCATATTACACAGATACTTTGCATTGCTGCATGAACTATGCCGGAACAGTAACACATGAACACCAGTTGCCGTGGATTACCTACGTCATTAATTAGCAAAAGCTGCGTTGGGCAAGTGATGTAACACTCACATTTCAGTGTTCAGCAGGCGTCGCACTTGTTTTCGCAACCAAGGAGAGGTGATATGCTTTCTAACCAAACTCAACGCAAGGCCGTATAAGAGAGGTAGAATCACCCCGCAATTTCCAATGGACCGCTCGCTAAGCATTAGCGTGACGTCACTGGTGGAGACCGCGCGCGCTCGGCTCCAAGCCGTATGTCGGGTACATTTGACACTTTATCGTTGTTATTACTGAACGTAACGACAACTAATGACTCTTAATAACTTGTTTACCCACCTGAAGCTGATTTCCTTGCCGATACATTGCCGACCCGAGTCCCAGGGTTGACAATTTTGGGATATGGGTCGGATGGGCGACCTCGCGACGGGAGAAGGAACGATTGCAATTGTTGTGTCTCGCACCGCCGATTGCATTCTCTATCTGAACCCGGAGGGGGGGGGGGGCAGGGGCACGTGCCCCCATCAGATCAAGGGGCCTCTCGGGCCCGAGGGGCCCTGCGACTCCAATTGGCGGCTGAGGGTCCACGCTGGCATTTTCGACTCAGAAGGGCCCCACAGGGCTCGAAAGAACACCTTATGTGCTCCGAATAGCCACACTTATCTCCATAAGAGTCACACACCGGCTTTTTATTGTCCCTTGTCGGCATTTGAGGACCCCTTGCCGGCCTCTCAGGGCCCATTGGCGACCTCTGAGGGCCCTTACCGGCCTATCAGGGACCAGCAGCTCTAAGGGTTCCACACACGCCTGTGATGACCCCCTAAACCAATGGTTGAAGGCCCCCACAACGGCGCCTGCGAGGGCCCTCACCGGCGGCTGTGAAAGCCCCAAACCGGTGCCCAGCTGAGGGCCCCACACTGCCACCTCTGAGTTCAACCGGCACCCCTGAATGAAGTCCCAAAGGCCCAAACCAGTGCTTCTTGGCCATATATTTATCGGCGGCTCTGAGGGCTGAACGCCGGAGCCTCTGACGGCCCCAGACGGGACCTTCCCATCGGACGGCCAGTGGCCACTCACCGGTGACTTTTGAGGGCCCCACACCGACGACTCTGAGGGCCCCCATCGGCGTCTGAGAGTACCTTGCTGGTCTCTGAGGACTCCACAGCAGAGTTGGCCTGCGCTACGCTACGTTACGCACTACGTTACGCTACGTTTGCTTTTTTGGCCAAAACTACGATACCGAATTACGATACGTTATATATTTCTACGTTACTGAATTACGGTATTTGTTAATTAACGCAGCAAATTATTTTATCGTACTACTTTATGCAATATGTCATCATCCACTACCCAGTGGAAACGGTTAGTCTCTAGTAACTAAGCCAAATACTGCGCACAATGATCGCCGGCTTTGCAGCATCGTTGGTGCGGCGGTGCCTACGCGCTACTCGCTAGATGCGCTGGACTTCCGACAGGGAATTCCCTGGGACTCCCCAGTGGGAAATCCCCGGTGTCGGTCCGGCCGGAAGAAAGACTCAGTGGTATTCATATAGCAGGCGTCTCACATCCGTGTAAACTAGAGGTGGCAAAATGTGGACCCGAGGACCCGGTCCAAAGAACCAGTCTGGACCCATATGGGTCCAGACCGGTTCCTGGAACTTTTCTGACGGGTCCAACCGGGTCCTACCATTAACTATACATCTTGCACACTGCACATTACCGCAAAATATGAAGTGAATGGTTCTTTGCACACAGTATCTCATGAGTATTCCCAGTGGGAAATATGCTGTTTTACATGATGCAACTAATGATACCTACAAGTAGTTTGTATTAATTGACTTTTGGGGAACGGGTCCAACTGGTTCCGATTCCAACTAAGACCGGGTCCGACTGGTTCCAGAAATGTCCAGCCGGGTCTGGTTCGAGTCTGGTTCCCAAAATTTTCATCTTTTGCCACCTCTAGTGTAAACGGCCGGAGGTCTGGTGACGATATGAGTAAACTGAAGAAAAAAAAATATGTACCTTATACAAATACAGCTGACCTGTAATTGCTACGGAATCCATTTCGTAGTTCCTACGTTATTCTATTATTTTCCGTACTACGCTACCGAAACATCCCAATTACGCTACGAAACGGAACTGACAGCTACGGGTTACCGAAAACTTCAAAATAACGTAACGTAGGCCAACTCTGCTCCACAGTCCACAGGGCTCCTGAAGACACCGCAGACCTCTTGAGGGCCCCTTGTCGGTCTCTGAGAGCCCCTGTCGGCTTATAAAGGGTTCGAGCCAGCAGCTCTAAGGGTCCCACACCCGACTGTGATGACCCCACACTGCAGTGTCTCTGAAGGCCCACATTGGCAACTGTGAGGACTCTCACCGGCGCCTCTGAGGGCCACACACTAGCACCTCAGAGGGCCTACAGCGGCACCTCGGGGCCCCGCACCAATGCCTCTGAGGGCCTCACACCGGTGACCTACCTGTGAGTGCCCACACCAGTGCCTCCAAAGGCTTCATAACCGGTGGCCCTAGGGGCACTACACCGGTGAATTTGGGGGCCTACCGAAGGCACAACACAATCTCTTAGTCTCGCTGAGTTGCCATCCCAATCCCATACCGGCTTCTATCCCAATTCCGGCTCAACTAATTAGCAGTCCCCCCCCCCATGGGTCAGCGGCGCCGCGCCGGTGTCGGTGCCGGGCTAGCGCACGCCCGGCGTGTTATCGGCCGTGAGCCGCTCCAAAACGGCTGCAGTAACTGGTCGATATAGGCACTAGGCAGTAGAGATGCCACTTTTGAACCCGCGAACCCGCTTTCTGCGGGTTTTCAAAACCCGCAGGGTTTTTGGCGGGTTCGAGAAGCAAAACTTGTCGTGTGGCGGGTATTTGGCGGTCAGACTTAAGAACCTATATTTTTTTTTTTTGATGCAAAACACAATGCCAAGTGCATTTGCTCAGGTTAGCAATACAATATTCATCAAAACAACTTTTAAAACAGAACCAAATATAGAAATATATCAAGGAAGCACATTTCAAATGCAAAACTGAAAACAACCAGCAATAGCATCCACAGTCTAGCAATGACCAAACCAAGGTATAAGCAACAAACTACAAAGCATAAATAATTGCTGATGAAAGCATTCCATAAAACATAAAAGAACCTGAAAGCAAACTTATAGGAAGCTGAACTGAAGTCTATGTGCAGTGTGCACTAGATATACATTATGGAAGAACCCAGAATCAGAGCAAATGCCACATGCTACTTTATTTGCGTCTGGTCGGCATAAAAAAGAGCTATCAACTAAACAAAATTTGATGCAAATTCATTGATTACCTATCCTATGTTCTGTTCCACCCTATATTACGAAAATAACACACCAATTACCCTTACAAAAAAATCAAAATATTGACTGGGCGGCCCAAATATAACGCAATACAATACTGGCGCACTTCCGACATTCTGACAACTGACAAGGATTGGCATTTGACTGCGTCAATTTTGGTCTCTGAGGCAAAGGAAAGCTGTCATTGATGACGCAATAATTTTACAATCAATTTTTCTGTCTTGGTTTTTGAATACCTCAAAATAGCAGTTATACATGTTACATACAAAACTACGTAGCTGGTCGCATTTATTTCTTTTGTCTTTTTACGTGCTTATCATTTGTATGACGAGAGAGCCGGAGAGCATTACCAAGACCATGTATGAAATTATTACATTTAATTTAGTATTTACTGTCTCTTTATTTCTTTACCGGTTATTAACCTCTGAATGGTAAAACTTTAGCTGTTGTGTAAAATAACTTTATCAGAATGGCACATGAATATGCATTATACATCGGTGTTTTCGCAACAAGTTCGCACTAACTACGGCCGCAATAATTTAGTCGCTGTAACATTCTTTGCAATCAGCTGTTGGTGACGCTTCTGACGCATGTTTCCAGAAACGCGTGGTTCATTGGTGGTTAGTTGGTTTTTGCTGGGATTTTGCATGATTTGTTTTATGTGTAGATCGACTGGATACTATTATTCACCGTGTCACTATTTATTTTTAACTGGAAATCGCATATCTTTTATATCAACATTCATTTTGATAACAATATCATTCCAGAAGCCTAACATTGAGAGGGAGCCAGAGTAAAATTTTGATCCTCAGCCAATGCTGAAGGGTAAGGTGAGAGAAAGATTTTACTGAACTCTTTTCAGAAAGGAATTTCAAATGTATTGATGCATTATTCGTTTTCCACTATCCAGTGTGCACTTCCTGAGGACTTAGCATAGCAATTTCAAGTCCTTACTATTTGTTTGGCTGTCTTTTTCTGCACAGCAATGAAGCAAGTAAGGTTTATATAGCTCTAGCATGGATGATATAACACATTATTATCTCATCCATGGCTCTAGCATTGACCCAGCTGTATTTTTTCTTGCAAAAGCAGGTTTTCAAAATTGCGGGTTTTTTGCGGGTTCGGCTCAGCCAAAATCAGCTTGCGGGTAGTTGTGGTTGGGCAAGGGGTAGCTGCGGGGCGGGGCGGGTAATGAAATTGCAAATTTGTGGCATCTCTACTAGGCAGTAAGCAGATGAGGAGATGCAGGTGGATTGATGACCGGCAAGCTTTTGTGCTTTACGAGGGCGAAGGGTCGAATTCGGCTGCTAAGCTGTGAGCGGGTTTTATCAGATGCCGGTTCACTATGACCTTTATCCGGGTCCTAGTACCCTGACCAGGGGGGCGACACGGCTATTCGCGCAATGTATTCATTTATGGGCCGCGCGGGGCCTCGCGATGACGCGGCTGGAGGCAACTGCTCAGCGCGCTATGGATACTTCTGGCGGGGTCGGGCGCTGAACGGTGTGCAATGAATGGGTTATGGTCGGGCAGACAGAGATGAGGTATTGAATTTGATTGACATCAGCAATCGGGTGGGGAAGGAGAACGTTTCTAATCGAGCTTAGGATGGGGAAAGCCGAAAATATCACGATAGGCTCATAGCTCCGACAGGGCCGGGTGCCGTACCATGTGTGGTAGGTATATTTAGGCGGGCAGACAGATGAGTTATTGGATTTAAATTCACCTTACCATCGGTTTCTGGTGGGGTTTGAAGACGTTTTTAGTCAAGCTCGGAGTGGGGCAACCCACTGGCGGATTCAGGGGAAGGCATTTGGGGCAAATGTCTTCCCCCACAACCAGGGCAGCGCCCGAAATCGCTTTTCGAGAATGAAAAAAACTTCACAACTTTTCTGAGGAAATGTTGGTTAATCACACTGCACAGCAGTGCGCAAGGAATCGAAATCCGAGTTTTTTAAATTAATTCCGAGAAACCTTTTTGGGGTAAGCCCCTGCAGTGTCCAAGACCGCTTCCTGGATCCGCCAGTTGTGAATAAGTCACGGTTGATACCGAGCTTCGGCGGGACCAGGCGCTGTATACGTTGTTCTTTCAATGAAGAGGTGGACAGACACCTAGCCCCACATCCTACTGCTATGCCCGTGCTTCTGTGGGTGAAGCACTAAAGCATCACGGAATCCCACAGGACATGCGAGTCGACGAGGTGGCCGCTTTGGCCGCCGGGTACTGCAGCTCCCTGGAGTTGCCTGGGACCGATGGCAAAACAACAGCTCCGGCGGTGCCCCTATGGGCCGTAGTAATTAGTGAATTCCCGTAATGTAGAGATGGTAGAGATCATATCCTCAATGATCTCCATTACCATTTTGTATTCCTAAACAGTAAGACAGACCAATTATGCTTGCCTACGTTCAGGCATTACCTCTGTTGCTCATACGCCCAGTACAACATGTGTTGTCTGTCAAACAACAATCGACGACGGGATGCCTTCTCATCATCTCCTAAGCCATCGGTTGTCAATTCACCCACCCCGTTTCCCTAAAAATAGACGGTCAGATTCGGCCTGGGTTCTTACGACCCCTCTAGATTCGCCAGAGACGGGATCGGATCGCCGTTATTGCACCCGTCTTAGTGTCTTTAGATACATAGACAGCTTCGACCACGAACGTCGGATGGGGTGATCGTTCCACGAATGTACGCACCATCCAGGCCTAGGATGCATCGAGGTTTAAAAGAATGCAGTCTGTAGATCCATCAACAAAACAATGGTGGTATGCAACCACATTAAAATATCTCCCCGGCTCCCGCAACGTTCCAACGCCCATCCGTTATGCATTCGCCTTGTGTCCGCCGAGCCGGCTTGCCTCCAATGACGTCATCGGCCGGCCGGCGGCGTTCAAGGTCAAACGGCTGGTGTCCTTACCTGGAGTTCTATAGCCTTGACCCTGACGCACTCTTGGAGAGCCGAATTACAGCAAAACTCCATCCACGACTGCGGACTGTATCTATACGGCATACGCTTTTCTGAAAACGTCTGCGTTTGGCCTTCTACGGGCCCGGCCGGCTGGCCGGGCGGCCCCGATTGGCGGTCCACCAGTGACGTCACTGGTAGTGTTAACCCGCGAGTTGCTGGGGGGGGGGGGGCGTTAAACGCCCCCACTTTTTTCGCCGGGCCATAGCATAAAAACGGCGCGCCGCAGGCGCGCCAAATTTTGGGTACCTGTAGGGAATTGAATAAAGTTTATTATGACAAAGTTTCAAAAAAATCGGTCGGAAAATTTTTGAGATATCGAGGTTTTAGTGACGTCATGATTTCTGAGTTTTCGACCAAAAACGGCATATGTTCAAAAAATCATATAAAATCACAAAATAGACATACAGACATGCCGTAAACGCCATTAGACTGCCAATATCTTGAACAAATAAATGGCTATCTTCGATTATTGGTTATCGTTCCGCATTTTCCAAAATCTTGAACTGAACCTTGGCAATTTCTCGTGACTACTTTACGACCATGATACATGCATTTCTTAAATTGAACTTTTTGAGCCAAACACGTACACATATGACAAAATGAATGTCACCATCGTGTTCTACGCCCCAAATTACCCATAAAACCTGTGTCACAGGCTGCGAATATCAGTTTTGATTTTCGGGGATATGTGCCTACCCGGTTGACCTGACGACCTTGACCCTGACCTATGCTTGACTGACTCCTACATGGAGCTGACACTCTTGTAGATCTTATATGATGGATTGTGCACCGTTTTGACAGAGTTTATGACGAGAGGCGCCCATTGCGAAGTCCTGAGATCCATGCTACTGAAAGCCCGATTTCAGGTGTTTGACCTGACCTTGACCCGACCTATGACCTCAAATTTCAACTTTAAAGTACTCATCTGAAGCGTCTCGTCGCGTTCTTTCGTTTGCCGCCTCGTGCGTTTCGCTGCGCCTATTGGTTCTCGAGTTATCGGCTGGGGGCGTTTAACGCCCCCCCCCCCCAGCAAACGGTGGGTGGCGAAATACCCCAGCAACTGCCGGGTTAAGCTGATTGGCGAATAATGCATGGGGAGAACCGGGACGACATCCCCCTGACTCAACCAGGGTATATAGAACAACGGGTACACCAAGGACGCGGAAAGCGCCCATTTTACCTGGATGAGTTACATGGTAGGTGATATATTTTTTGAATATGGAAAAAATAGAGTATTCTATTCTGACGAGTAAAACCAAATCCATAAAGCAGTTATTTTTTAAATATATGTACCAGAAATAACATACTGACCATAGTTTAAAACTTAGTCTAAAGTTAGTTGAAAAGCGTATAGTTGATACTAAGATGGAAGGAATCAATGGAAGGCGGAAATGGCGCAGCTGTTTCATTCTTAAAACGTGTTCGCAAGCAGGATTCACGTGATGCTAGCGACATCTATTAATGTAATCGGGGACGCTGATTGGCTGACCGAGTCCGTGAGCAGTATCACTTATGTACGCCAGTACAGGGTTGAGGCAATGTGCGCATGCGCAGGAACTTGTGCTCTCATGGAGGGGCTTTTGGTACCTCGGGCAGCGCCCAATGCTTTTTGGACTTGTTATGGCCTCCGCATCGAAAAACGCTAGATAAAAAGGTTGTAGATGAGGCTTGAAGCTACCTTTCCCCACAATAATATTGGCACTTTATCTTTTAGCTTACGTGTGAGGCTCGCTTGAAAAAGGTCGATTTAACATGGAAACCCTATGGGGTAGTAGTTTTTGAGCGCCCATTTGGCCTAATGCTACCAACTGTTACTGGCTACCCCTGGACTCAACGTAACCTATAGCCTAACTAAACCTGACCAAACCTCGGGCAGCTATTGGTTTATTGCGTTGCTCTCATCATTTTGACACATTAAAGGTAGTGTGCCACCTTCCAATGATTTCCCATTTTATTTTTACTAGGATAAGAAGCTTCTGCTTTTACCTAATATCGCAAAAAAACAACAGAAATGGGCCTGGGATAGTGCCTTTTTCGCCTAAAAGTTTATCGGTATTTCGATATGAATAACAACTGTAGTGGGCTGACCTGCAAACTAGAGGTGGCAAAATGTGGACCCGGGGAACCGGTCTGGACCCGGATGGGTCCAGACCGGGTCCCCCAAAATATTTGGCCGGGTCCAACCGGGTCCTATCATTCCCCTGTGCTTTATGGTACATAAATGTTAATATCTTTTATACTTTGGAAAACATAGTTGATGCAGTTTCCAATCCATAAGTCTCAATTCCACTTTTGAATTTTAATTAATATTCCTGCAGATTGGGCTACCTATTCTGTAGCATACTGGTCAGTCTTGCTTCAATTTCTTATCTTGTCACCTACAACAAAATAAACTAAGTGCTGGCAATCCAGAAAATATTTCACCAAATGTTTGTATGCATCACTTCCATTCAGTTTGCTGTACCACACCTAACAATATTTTGAGCTGTAGAAATCAAATACCAATGACATATGTAGGCAAGTAGGTATAATTGAAATCCATTTATAAATGGACACAAATCCAATTGAAGCAAGGCTGACCAGTGGCATTCTTACCTGCCTTTTCAATGACATTGACATACCGAAGTCACTATGCCCTGCCCACCAGAAATCGGAGTTCATGTTTGATATTCAAAAGCATTTCATAACTCAAACAGCTTTGAAATTATTTCTATCACGGCCAGAAGACGACTCAAAAACCAACATGCCCTTGGATAAATCCAAAAGCTCAAAATGAATCCAAGGCATTCTCCAGAAACAGTGGTATTGACCAGATTTTTAGCCAACTGGCGCCGCATGGTGGCGCTAAGCAGAGCGTATTATACATATAGCGCTCTACTAGTGCCATCATACGGCATCAGCTGGCAAATAACTGAGTCAATACCAATGCCCTTCTCCAAGGCCAATGATTCCGTGTTGATATGAAAATGGCGCGTTTGAGCGTCATATATGCTAAGCCTTACGCACGCTAATCTACTGCATAAAGGCTACAATTTTGGAACACATTCGGGAAGAGGACAAAGCCTCTACTCTAGCACATAACATACTAAACGCCTAATGACATCGGATACAAAGACCCGAAATACATTAACGAGTAGATGTGCATCAGGAACGGATTTTCCTACTAGTTCAGCATTGTGATACGTTTGTAAATTGTTATATGCAGTTACACTGCTCATGGATCCCAGGTCAAACACGCCAAGACCAAAGTCCAGAACCCTTGATATTAATTCTATATCTAGGTACTAACAGCAAAATGTAGTTTGCTTTCTACGTTAATGAATTGGCTATGATCGTGATATGATCATGATCGCAACCTTGCAGTACTTTAAAGTTTAAAGCTATTACGACTTTGCAGTACTTTAACCCCAACAGAATTTTGCAGTGATTTAACGCCTGTTTTGTCCTTGCATTGCTATCGGTGTCGACATTTCTGGCGGACCCCACAAAGTTTTGATGTTTCGATTTTGATTTTGAATGTTTTCTGGTTTGGGACGTTGGATAGTTGTAAGGACTAATGTATTTAATTCTAAAGACGAATATCTTTTACCAAGAATATTAGAAAAGGTATGTATCAGTATGTGTATCTTGTTCAATGTTGATGTTAGGTTCTGACTGGTGAAGGCACTGCTCCATGGATCCCCAGTTCACATCATTTTTAGCAGCTGCAGTAAAAGGGGCTTAGGTAAGCATGAAATTCATTGGTCTTCTTACTTCTTATATTCTTAAATATGACCTGAATCTGGTTCTAAAATACAAACTGTGAAGCGAAGTAAAATGATCATGGCATGAGTTTTTTACTTTGTAACACAAGTATGCCCAATTGGAAAGAAAATAATTTCTTCTTGCTATACCTACAACTGTACACAATATTCGTAATGGATTTCGGGAACGGGTCCATCTGGTTCCAACGCTGACATAGACCGGGTCTGACCGGTTCCGGAAATGTGCCAGTCAGACCGGGTCCGGGTCCAGTTCCCAAAATTTTCCAGTTTTGCCACCTCTACTGCAAACAGGCGTCGGCAACAATCGCGAATGCGGCGCACATGTGACAATAAGCAAAGGTCATTATAGAGTTACGACGTACAGTAGGTCTATTAAAAAAGTCCCCAGCACCAGTGGGCGCTGCCTTCGCTGACCCGAACCCCCGTCTGCCTGTCCCATATCGCGCCGGGCTCAGGTCAGGTAGGGTCAGCGGGACCGCTCGGTCCGGCCCGCGGGCGGTGGACGGGCGGCCGGTAACGCTTTCCACCAGCCAGCTGTAGAATCCAACAAACGGGACGGCCACCGCTCAGCGCAGCGAAACCGGTGTTAAAGAATGGCAGTAGATGTTCATGGCCGATGAGATAGTCATTGTTAGCCCGTGCCCCACATGAATGCCTAGACTCTCACGCCCTGTTGGAGGGGAAATGGGGATTGAGCATCATTCTTATAACTCAGCTTTGGGCATTTAAGTGGTATTCGAAGTAGCGTCAAAAGTAGCAAAAAGAAGAAAAATACTTCAGCCAATTTTGGATCCGGTCATAGCCAGAGGTCATGTCACTAGTGGTCATCGATGGTAAAATTTTGCTTAGACAGGGTGCGTTGCGCGCACCGGTGCATTGGGTTTCCAATTTCCATGGAAACATCAACAGACTCGGAAGCTCGCAACAGGGGCGCGGGAACTACTTACCATAATAGAGATCAACCTAGGGTCCCCCAAATCTAGTTTTCTCACTGGTTTAGGCCACTTATTTTTCATCCCTCGGCTTTTTCAACTAAAAAGAAAACATTTGCAAAAAAGTGTGGTATTCCGTCTCAAAGCTGTGGGGGCACCGCCCCCACGGCCCCAGAGTTGGGGGGGGCAAGCTACACCCACTGCCCCCCCCCCCCGGCTCCCGCGCCTATGGCTCGCAACGCTAGCGTGGAGCCCAATTCATATCAACCGCCGCAACAATGCAGCAACGCAGCGCAGCGTGCTGCAGCGCGGGGCCGTGAAACACCGCCCAGGGCTATCCATGTGTCAGGGCAATCCAACCCACGTGATGGGCTCGGCCTCAGCGGAGCATGAGGTCCAGGACTCCCGCCCAGGCCCCCTGTCTCCTCCTAATTCCTATCATCCTTCCCACTCTGAAATCGACCGAAAGACCCTAACCTAACACAACAATCAGCTCGTTTACCGCTATGTCTGAAATCTGAATAATATTGTCAGATTTAATTAGGGTCAACGGCTTAGGATGTAAATAAAAACAACTGCCACCATCGGTATTATGAGAAAACCAATTGCATTTCCACAAACATTTTAACCCGCGCCCTGCTGGGGGGGGGGGTGTTTGAACACCCCCCCTTGTGGTTTTTCGCGAATATCTCAAAAACGGCGGCGCGGAGCGCCGCCGTTTTTGGTACACCTTATCATGCATCAATTCTACACATGTTGTGAAAATTTCAGACCAAGGTCATTCAAGGTCAGGTCACCAGGTCACTTGAAGTGACCTCACCTCATAAAAAGTTTCAATGTCTGTCATAGCTACACCGAGTGACCGATCGCTTTGAAACTTTCAGCGATTGCTAAGAGCAATAGCATGTACAAAATGTATATCTCAGAATTTTGATATCGATGACCTAAGGTCAGGTCAATTTTGCGACCTCCCCATTATAAGTCAATGGGAGAAAATTGAAATGCGTCTCTTTTGGACGAAAGACATTATAAACACTCCCAAACACTGAATTACAAGTGGTTTAGACACACTGAACATGAAAATGGTGTCCGTGACCCCTGTTTATGCCCTGAGGTCATCTTAGGTCACGAATGGTATCTAACAGTTTTTCGCAAATAACTTTTGATAGAGGCATGCTAGAGCGATGAAAACACCATAGATGTGTTCAGCTCGACGATACGGATCGACTGATATGCAACATGACCCTTTCCGGTCAGGTCATGACCTTGACCTGAGGTCAAATTTTCAAGTTGACCTTTCAAGGTCAAGTTATAGTTCATTCGATGCGTCTTGACGAGCGGAACACGATGCCGGTAAAAGTAAGCTCGTACAAGGCTTGGGTCAAAAGTTATTGCAGAAAAACTGTTTCCGAAAAAATCGGCTATTTTTGCAGTTTTTGCCCCCTGCAGGCAAAACTGTTGACGTTAGGTCAAATCTGAGAGAAATACTCAGAAAGGGCGTTAATAGGGCTATCGAATGCGCTTTTCCGCGGCGCTGTAGCTCTATTGGTTCCCGAGTTATGCGTTGGCTTCTTGGAAATTTTCGACATTCGACCTAAAAATCGGCGAAATTTTGCCTTCAATGACCTCTGGTGACCTGACCTTTGACCTGACCAAAAAATTGACCGAAGTGATTTCGTCATTATTTTTGACGCTCTTTCGAACGCCGCCTTCCGCGTTCTACGTGGCCCGGGAGCCGAGTTAGAAGGGGGGGTGTTCAAACACCCCCCCCCCCCCCCAGCAGGGCGTGGAAATCCAGGACCCCCAGCCGGGCGCGGGTTAAAGTTTTTAGCTTAAAACTTGCATGAAATTAATTTTACCAGCCTCTTCGTTCCTCTTATCAAAACGCTTCGAATGAATCGCAAGTTAATCTTTAAAGGTCATTTGAAAAATTTGGCCTATGTTCAAAGACATGACCTGACCAGAAATGGTCATAGCATAGCAGGATATTAGATCCGTATCGTGGAACTTTACAAACACTTCAGATGATTTCATAACTAAGCATGTCTATCAAAAATAATTATTACATGGCTCATATGTAAGCTGGGTGTGTGAACATGCTTGCGAGTATGTTGAACGCAACTGATAACCCGCGCACCGACGGGGGGGGGCGGATATCCGCCCCCCCCCCTTGAGGTTTTTCGCGAATAGCGGGAAAACCGCGGCGCGTAGCGCCGCGAAATTTGGTATGACTATAACCTCATCAATTTTACACATGGTATGCAAGTTTGAACTTCCTACCTTTTAAGGTCAGGTCACCAGGTCACTTTGAATGACCCAACCTCAAGTCACTTTTTTGCAACTTTGTCACCGTGCCACAGCTACAGTAGATGTCGGAGGCCTTTGAAAGTCGCAGGATATTATTAGGTCATTAGTAGCTACAATTTGTATATCTCGGAATTTTGATATCGGTGACCTAAGGTCAGGTCAATTTCGCGACCTCCCCATTATAAGTCAAGGGGGGAAAATCAACTCCCTGTTTTACCACTAAAACGGGTCGGAATGGCCCCATATACTTTACATGACTTCATATACGATCAACCTTCACTACCTTGAGGTCTGTTTTGCTGTTGGGCAGCTGTGAGGTCATGTGACGTCATCAAAGTTCACCAAAGGTTTTTGGCCAATAACTCCGTACAGGAACAAGATACAGACGCGTGGATGGTCTCATTGTGTTCAGCTCGTCAAGACGCATCGAATGATATACATGATGACCTCGAGGTCACGTGACCTGAGGTCAACCTTTGACCTTGACCTTTCGAGGTCAACATATATATCATTCGATGCGGATTGACGAGAGGATCACGATGATGCCCTTAGTTTGTTCCTATCTTGACTAATTCGAAAGTTATTCGAGAAAAACTCTCTCCATATCTAGCGCCGCCATTTTGACTTTTTCGACCCCTGTGACGTCATCTTTGACCTGACCTGAAAATGACCTTAGTAAAAATTGTAGATCTTGGCCGTGCGTATCCGATGCCGTTTACCACTTGTCGCTATCTTGCTTCGTTCTCGAGATCTCAGGGGGGCGGTCATCCGCCCCCCCCCCCCCGTCGGTGCGAAGTTGGCGCAGACCCCCGTCGGTGCGCGGGATAATGTTCTGTTGGCCACATTTTCTATATTTAATTTATTCTCCCGAATTTCATATTTTGTTAATGACACCTTCACGATGTCGAGAAAAAAAAAACGGTTAGGAGATTTAACAGCCTGAGATTAATTCAGTATAAGGAAGGTTCAAGGGTGCTAGATTCCTTCCGCCCTCGCTATCCTCAGGAAAAACCAATCCGCATCGCCCCTACATAGTCTTCATGCTTCCCTCTCTGGACTGGAGGTCACCCCACCAGCCAACCTGTAGTTGATGTCGAATCCATTCCAGGACACATAATCCTCTTCGGGTGACCGTTTGGGAGACGGCTGGACCGTCCCGACAGGCCAATCGTCCCACGGGGAACAGTCTCGCTTCCGCAGATCACCGTCGCTGGCTCGCACAACCCAATTACTACACCACAGCATAGTTATGTCATAGCTCTGCAAGGGCCTTTTCAGACCGAAAAAGATGGCCCCCAACAAAACGAACAATTTTCTCATTCAGCATTGTATCTCATCAAGCACCACATGTTTTCAGAGTGTTTATTATGCGTTCCGTCCAAAAAAGCGCAGTTCAATTTTCTCCCATTGACTTGAGTTGACCCGGCCTTTCTGTCAACAATGTCAAACTTGCAAAGTAAACGTTTCAAATACATATACTGTTGCCCATTAAAATCGCTGAAAGTTCTGAAGCGATCGGTTAGTCGGTGTATTTAGATATGATGAGCACAGGAACTTTCCTTGAGGTAAGGTCACTTGACGTAACCTGATGTTATGACCTTGAATTGAAAGACTTGGGCGGGAAAAAATGGGTCATTTGAAATCTTAAAATGCTAGATTTTAACAATAATTGCAAACACTATTCCGGCCAAATAGTGAGTGAGAAGGGAGCGATTCCCCGACCCCATGTTTAGCTCCTATAATTGAGCTAGCTGCTAGAGCCTCGCGGAAAAAAAACGAACGCTTGCGTCGTTACTTGACGCAGCGACTGGCACCCCATTTTAAAATATCAGTGACCTCTTAGGGCAGGTCAAGGGCCCCAAGGCATTTTATAGGTTCTTGGTAAATAACTAAACGCATTATCGTCATTTCGATACAATCGTGTTTTCTGTTCTCAGATGCGTCGATTTATATGTGTGTTTTTTTATTTACGTGAAGCAATTTAGGATGTTTACCTCAGGTCAATGTCATGTTAGGGCAGCGCAGGTCACGAAGCTGTTGAAAGGAGGACATGTTGCATAACATTTGATTCGGCAAGTCTTGCAAAGTCCATTGATGGCTGTCCAGACTGGCTAGCTCATTTTGATCGGAAGCTATTGACGAAACACTCCTATGACACAAGTAACGTCATATATGACGTCACGCAAGGTGAACAATGCAAAAGTGAAGCATTAGACCTTGCCAAGAATGTATGAAGTCACGATTTCATGTGCTTGAGGTATAGTTTCAGATCATTTCCGACGCCAAATTAACAGTTTCCATAATTCCCCATTATGCTTATACGACACTAAGTGCATTGCGGATTGCATCATTTTATAACCGACAACCGTGCAGAGGTTTACCTAAGACATAGTTAAGTGACCTGACCTGAAAACGTGGTTGATGTCAAGTGATCCGGCTTGAATGAAATGTAAGGCATGTGAAATGTCAGCCTTCTATCATCAGTGTGCTTTGAGCTACCGCAAAAAATGCATGGTTGAGGCATCCACCCCTTCTTCTCGGCCGGCGAGGGTAAACCTCGCTTCGAATTATTGCAGATAATGATGTGACCGAAAACAAAGCATTATTCTGTGTCTAGAACGGCCGCTGACTTGTTGGACAAGATCCCCAATCTTAATTCGCTAGATAGGAATAAAATACTCTGGATGTGATACATATAGTTATACCCCCCGATTTGCCCTCGCGCTAAGTCTATTCTAATCATCACTGTCGCTTTTTTATCCGAGATGCTGTCGCCGCTAAACGGGTTGTTTTGTTTGCTTGCTTGCGCTGAATGGCCATTACAGATTATTGAAGGATTATGATAAAATAGGAATGAGGCAAGGGAGGATATGCACTGCAGGTGTTTGATTTAGACCACAAAGGCATCATTTCCGGCATCGTGCAGTCATTATCTTCCCCTCCTCTGCACTGCGGCATCTCTGCGCCCCACGCAATGCGTCCTCACTCCACGGCCGGCCGCCGCCAACTGACCCACTCGCCGGGCGCCGCGACCTGACCCGTGTCGCTGCCGCGGCCTGCACAATAGAGTCGGGGCTGGAATCCGGGGGTTCAGCCGGCCGGCCGCCTCTGGAGCGGGGGACTGAGTTATCAGCTACGGGAATGAGTTATGAGTTATATTACGGGAATGAGTTATCAGCTGTCTAATCGTAGACAACACAATGTCGAACTTAAACTGTAAGCCTGTAAATACAGGTCATATTGTCATGTCATACAGGTCATGTAAATACATGCCAATATTGGCATTGTTTCTTTAATTTGGCTGTCGAACATTAATTTATGGTTTGAAATATGATTTTATGTAAAATAATCTATATGAAACAGCCGTCTCTTAAGATATGACCCCATTTCACCACACGCAAGTGGCAGATGCTAGAAAAAATGTGGACCGATTTACATGATTCTTGCATGAAAAGATCCGCCATTCAATTCTTAGCAGATAACGAAAATTTGACGTCAATTGCACGACGCGCTGCCCATATTGTGGTACTGCCATCTATTGACAAGGCTGGCGAACTAAAGCCGGGCGGCTATTTCCACTTTTGGCACACCATGAAACAGAGACCGTCTTGGAGGGACTCCTCGACTGGGTCCACGACTTCGGGGTCCCGGAAAGGCTCCACTCCGACCAAGGCAGCCAGTTCGAGTCCCAACTTTTCCAAGCGATGTGCGAGAGACTGGGCATTAAAAAGACACACACTACTCCGTACCACCTCGAGAGTGACGGCATGGTTGAGAGGTTCAACCGCACACTCAAGGACATGATCAGCAAGTACATCGACAAAGAGGGGCTGCACTGGGACGAGGAAGTAAAGGCGTATGCGATGGCGTACAACTCTTCGGTGCACAGCACCACGGGCTACACACCGTACTTCCTAGTGCACGGGTTTGAACCCCGGATGCCCCTGGATGCAGCGTACGGTCCACCTCCTGAAGCGGTGCCAGTGCGGAGCTACTTGGAAGATCGGCTGCGGGTCATTCGCGCCGCATATGAGCGCGTACGGAGCAACTCTGCACGCGCGTCACAAGAAGCCTGCAAGAGGTACAACCAGAAAGGGCGAGCACATGCCTATCAGGTGGGAGACAAGGTCCTGGTGCGCGACTTTACAGCTTCAGCAGGCGGGAAGCCGAAGCTGGGCCTGCCTTACAAGGGACCGTGGACGGTTGTTGGTCACATCGACGAGAGGAACAGCGGGGTGGTCTACAGCAGACATGTGCATGGATCCGAGTGATGGATCTATGATCTCAGTGGATCTCGAAGCAAAGTACAGGTTGGGATCTATGATCCCACCGGATCCGGCGTGAAAAATACATCTTGGATCTATGATCTCATATGATCTGACGATAAATTAAGAACATGGATCTATGATCTGAGTGGATCCCACCATGCACCACATTTGAAACCATGTTTTAAAGGGCTTCAATGCCAATAAGTGACACAAAACTATGGATTATGACGTGCGATCACATAAAATCACTACAACAGAACGTTTGTGCGTTGAAACAAGTGCTTTTTTGGGATAAATGTGTTAACAAAAAATAAGTGAGGATCTATGATCTCACTGGATCTCAAGCAAAAAATGAGACTCGGCTCTGTGATCCCTATGGATCTATCGATAAATTACAGAGCTGGATCTATGATCCCGACGGATCCGAGATCAGGATCCGTGGGATCAGATCCCAGATCCATTTTCTCGGTTCCATGCACGTGTCTGGTCTACAGGGTTGTCGGGAGCGTTGGGAAGACCAGGGTGCTCCACCACAACCACCTGAAGCCGTTTTAAGAAAAACGGAAGCGGATTGGCGGCGAGAGGACCGGGCAAGACAGTGAGGCGACAACAGTCCGCCGGGCCGCCCCTGCGCCCCGGCCAGCAGATGAGCAGGGCTGAGATCGCTTCGGGGACGACGAGCGGAGTGGAATTCCTCGGCATCTGTTGCTCTTCCAGTGTCGTCCTCCGGCAGGAGCGCCTAGGGGAGTGGGGGAGGGGAGAGCGGACGAGCCTCCTGTCTACGGCCCACCCACTCCGCGCTTCACGCGGGCTGGCCGTATGTCGCGGCCTGTCGTGCCGTATCAGGCGGGTTCCGCTTTTTAAGGGGATGTGTGTGCTGGATAGCGGAGTAGTGGCGCCGCTCCACCGCTGTGACGAGCACACTTGGTAACACCGACACGGACCTGAGAGCGTGTCGCGCGACTGCGTGGTGATATGCGACTGATTACCCGAGCGGGCGGACGCCGAAGGGCGGCACTGTGTACATATTAGGCTCTGGCTGTCCCAGTATGTGGCGACTTCGCTGGGGACTCGCCCCGGCATGGTGTGAATTTGTGTTCGACGAACGCACCGTATTGCGCATCGTGATTGCTCGCCGCTGATCCGAGGGACACCGGAGTGTGGACTTTGTTTGCGTAGCTTCGTGACGCTCAGCGGGGCGGGGCGCCGGGCACCCGTGCTGCCGTTTTCGCCATGATATATTGCCATGGTGTGCGCGATGTAGGTTTGCGCGTGAGGATGAGGCCGGGGCGGGTGAGCATGGTAGGAGGTTGGTTTGTCGAGTGCTTACCGTGGCGTAGATCTGCTCGTCATTCATGTGATAGTGTGCCGCAGGGGAACGGTTGAGGTGGGGTCGCCCGGGTAACGGGTTACCGTTACGTAGAGATGTAGGTACTTTCCCTGTCGAGGGGGAAGGGTGTAGGGGTTTATAGCGGCCGGCAGCTGCTGCCACCTAGCGGCACGGCCCGGAACTTGTCGGTGCGCGCCGGCGCGGCCGCCGCGGCAGTCAGTCGACAGTCGGCTTGCGGACCGCGAGCCGAAAGGAAGGGGAAGCGGGGATGTGGACGGGCGTGTAAATAGCGTTGTGCAAAAGTGAAAATACAGAAGAAACGTTACACAAACTCGGCTATTGGGAAAATCTTTCAAACTCTCTACAGTACCTCATTTTTAACTTCGATTCATGTTAAAGGGACTATCCCACCTTCTAAAATGTTGTTAAAACCAGTTAAATTGTGCCCGACTTTATAAATTGGATGACCAGGAACACGGTTCTGGCATTTATTTTTCATTAAACATCTTAGGCTTCCCATATTCCAAACACAAACTTTCAAATATGTGACGTCACAGCCCAAAATTACCTCCTTCCCCAGGCCACATTACTGTCATAAAGCTGATTCTTTTTACTCTGTAGGCACCACAACAAAGTTCAGACCAAGTTTTAAGCGATTTTTCAACGAACAAACCCATTTAAATCAGAATGACTAAACGAGGTGACGTCACACTAACGGTCGCTCCATGTTGATGGTACCTCATTTTTAACTTCGATTCATGTTAAAGGGACTATCCCACCTTCTAAAAAGATAGGGCCTTGCACAAGGCCCATTTTCAAATGAAGGGAACGAATTTCTTCAACACCAAGAGGCCGCGGGGGTTGCAACCTAGATAGATAGTGGTTTCTGAACCTCGCCGCAAACTTGGCTATCTCAACTCAAACCCCATGTTAAAGGTGGGATAGTCCCTTTAACCCGCGCCCGGCTGGGGGTCCTGGATTTCCACGCCCTGCTGGGGGGGGGGTGTTTGAACACCCCCCCCCCCCTTGTAACTCGGCTCCTGGGCCACGTAGCGATACGCGGAAGGCGGCGTTCGAAAGAGCGTCAAAAATAATGACGAAATCACTTCGGTCAATTTTTTGGTCAGGTCAAAGGTGAGGTCACCAGAGGTCATTGAAGGCAAAATTTCGCCGATTTCCAGGTCGAATGTCGAAAATTTCCAAGAAGCCAACGCATAACTCGGGAACCAATAGAGCTACAGCGCCGCGGAAAAGTGCATTCGATAGGCCTATTAACGCCCTTTCTGAGTAATTCTCTCAGATTTGACCTAACGTCAACGGTTTTGCCTGCAGGGGGCAAAAACTGCAAAAATAGCCGATTTTTTCGGTAACAGTTTTTCTGCAATAACTTTTGACCCAAGCCTTGTACGAGCTTACTTTACCGGCATCGTGTTCCTCTCGTCAAGACGCATCGAATGAACTATAACTTGACCTTGAAAGGTCAACTTGAAAATTTGACCTCAGGTCAAGGTCATGACCTGACCGGAAAGGGTCATGTTGCATATCAGTCGATCCGTATCGTCGAGCTGAACACATATAAGGCGTTTTCAGCGCTGTAGCATGCCTCTATCAAAAGTTATTTGCGAAAAACTGTTAGATACCATTCGTGACCTAAGATGACCTCAGGGCACAAACAAGGGTCACGGACACCATTTTCATGTTCAGTGTGTCTAAACCACTTATAATTCGGTGTTTGGGAGTGTTTATAATGTCTTTCGTCCAAAAGAGGCGCATTTCAATTTTCTCCCATTGACTTATAATGGGGAGGTCGCAAAATTGACCTGACCTTAGGTCATCGATATCAAAATGCTGAGATATACATATTTTGTACATGCTATTGCTCTTAGCAATCGCTGAAAGTTTCAAAGCGATCGGTCACTCGGTGTAGCTATGACAGACATTGAAACTTTTTATGAGGTGAGGTCACTTCAAGTGACCTGGTGACCTGACCTTGAATGACCTTGGTCTGAAATTTTCACAACATGTGTAGAATTGATGTATGATAAGGTGTACCAAAAACGGCGGCGCTCCGCGCCGCCGTTTTTGAGATATTTGCGAAAAACCACAAGGGGGGGTGTTCAAACACCCCCCCCAGCAGGGCGCGGGTTAACAAATAATAAACAATTAAATTTACATAGCTATTCGTTCGTCTCACTTCTTATTACTTCCGAAAATGTTGCGGGCGACCCCGAGTTTCGAACCCGAGACCTGTAGCTCACGAAGCGAATACCATACCGCTGCGCCACCGCGGCGCACAATCTCAGTCGTGTTAAATTCAAATCTGATAATAGTTGACAGACAAGTGATGCAACATCGAGAAAGTTTGCATTTGTGTTGTAAGGGATTACACAGGTAATGAAAAAATGTTGGAAAATATTGCAAAATTGATTTGCAATTTAACAACAACAAATAGATTTAGAATATTGGCACAGTAAATCATAGCAAGATAACTGAGGTCCAGGGGTGTAATTTTCCTAAAATGATTGCGGGTGCCCAGCTGTAGGGGCGCCAGCCTACTTTGGGGCGCAATGGATATTCTTTATGTGGGAGCCTAAAGTAAAACCGAATTTGATAACATTGCTAGCCGAAGGGCACTTCAAGTGACATGTCTTACTAAGCAAATACACGGTTAAAAGTGTAAAGTGACCGGAAGGGCGTAAAAAAAAATGTAGAGGGGCGCCATCCAGTCAATGGCTAACAAATGATTACGCGAGGTATGCGCCTTAAATGTCTTATGCGGTCAAGAGACGACGGAGGGTCAGGAATGATGACACAAGACAGCCAGAATGTCCTGAATGCGATACAAGGTGATGGGCGGGAAAAGAGCGCCGGGAGATTTATGGCCGCCCCACACTGGAACTCGCATGCGGGTTGCGAGTTTTTGGGTTTTCGGGTTTATTCAAAATCAAATGATACAAACTAAGCTGAGTGACCCACACTACCATCTAACAAGCGAGCCTGCATGTTTTTAGCTTGCGAGCGACCTTGCATCGCATTCCAAAAGTTGATTTTGAGTCAACTTTCGATTTTCCTCGCTGCGAGGTCTGCGAGGTCTGCGAGGTTTGCGGGTTTTTCGTTGGAGTCGAATTTTGGTTCGTTGCGCTGGTATTGCGACTATATGTAATTTTCTGAAGGTGTACCGGCTTCATTGCATTCATAAAGTTACCATAAGGTAACGGTCTAATCACTCTATGAATTAGTATTATGCCCGCAAACTCAAAACCCGCAAACTCGCAACCCGCATGCGAGTTCCAGTGTGGGGCGGCTTACTCACAGCTAGAGTTCTTCACGGCTGCAATTTTCCACAGCCTAGCCGCCCCGCAGCCGTGGCTCCACAGCCACAGCCGCCCACAGCCGTGGCAAACTGTGGGCAGCCAGCCGTCAGCCGGCCGTGGATACCTACTTTCAATGAAATGCAACCAAATAGTATATAATAAGTTGTTTTTAGTTGAAACATATAGCCAAAAGCACATTGCAATGGGCTGTAGATTCTCAAACTCATGAAGCATCATAGGTTAAGTGGTTGTGTATCTGGCTTTAGGCCGAAGGCCTGAAGCCTGATGCGCATCGCATGCCTACACAAGCCCTTGCAAGGGGTTAAGAAAGTTGGGTAGGTAGGTACCTACATCAACAGAAAACATAAACAACGAACCAGAATAGAAGCACTAGCAGTGTAGACATCTAATGCCAAATCCTGAAGCATGTTTGTGGGACAGAACAACAGACCCTGATGCTTTTCATTATCAATGTTAGGTATGGAAAATGAAACTGAAGTTGATGGACTGTCAGTGATTGTCTAGTCAAAACTCTTGCTTCTTTCTTACCTTGCATATTTTCTGGGGTGTGATATGCCAGGCTTGAAGGAGCCTTCTGAGTAGGTCTCAAACTAATTTGATATGCAAGGCATCAAAACACTAGTGAGCATCCAAGCAAGAAAAACATTCATCTATTTTGATTTTTCCAAATAATGATCTTCAATCCCCAAGGACGTGCGAGCCACAATTGCCTCTTTCAATCAAAAATTATACTTGAGTTTTTAATGACGTCAATAGCAAAGAAGTGGCGATAAATTGTTTTGTGTCACTATAAACAGCCATAAAAATTATAATTAATAAATAATAATGCTATACAGTTAAAAACTTGCTCTCAAACAAAGATTAACCCGCGCCCTGCTGGGGGTCCTGGATTTCCACGCCCTGCTGGGGGGGGGGGTTTGAACACCCCCCCTTGTAACTCGGCTCCTGGGCCACGTAGCGATACGCGGAAAGCGGCGTTCGAAAGAGCGTAAAAAATAATGACGAAATCACTTCGGTCAATTTTTTGGTCAGGTCAAAGGTCAGGTCACCAGAGGTCATTGAAGGCAAAATTTCGCCGATTTCCAGGTCGAATGTCGAAAATTTCCAAGAAGCCAACGCATAACTCGGGAACCAATAGAGCTACAGCGCCGCGGAAAAGCGCATTCGATAGCCCTATTAACGCCCTTTCTGAGTAATTCTCTCAGATTTGACCTAACGTCAACGGTTTTGCCTGCAGGGGGCAAAAACTGCAAAAATAACCGATTTTTTCGAAAACAGTTTTTCTGCAATTACTTTTGACCCAAGCCTTGTACGAGCTTACTTTTACCGGCATCGTGTTCCTCTCGTCAAGACGCATCGAATGAACTATAACTTGACCTTGAAAGGTCAACTTGAAAATTTGACCTCAGGTCAAGGTCATGACCTGACCGGAAAGGGTCATGTTGCATATCAGTCGATCCGTATCGTCGAGCTGAACACATCTAAGGAGTTTTCATCGCTCTAGCATGCCTCTATCAAAAGTTATTTGCGAAAAACTGTTAGATACCATTCGTGACCTAAGATGACCTCAGGGCATAAACAGGGGTCACGAACACCATTTTCAAGTTCAGTGTGTCTAAACCACTTGTAATTCGGTGTTTGGGAGTGTTTATAATGTCTTTCATCCAAAAGAGGCGCATTTCAATTTTCTCCCATTGACTTATAACCCGCGCCCTGGTGGGGGGGGGGGCTATTTTTTGCCCCCCCTCCAGACTTTTTGATATATCTCCAGAACCGCTGCGCCGATCGTCACCAAACTTTCAGTACCCTCCCGGACATCAATTTTACACATTGTGACCAAAAATTTTTCCAAAGGCTATGATAGGTTGGCCGAAAATGACGTCAGAGTGACGTCATGTTCTGCCGTTTTCGACCCAAAAAAGGGTTTTGCGGGAAGAGCTGTCAGGCCTATAGCTTTGCAAATACAGAAAAATGATAAAGACATAAAAGCTGTAGAATCAACAGGGCTACAAAACTGCTATCTCGGATTTTTGAAATTTTTGGATTTTGACCCCCAAAAATCAAAAAATAATTTTTTTGCATATAATAATCGAAAAATCCAAAAAGTTTTTTGAATTTCGCAAAAACCGGAATATATGTGATAGTCCTTACCGCCTTCCATCCACATACCAAATTTGAGATCGTTACCTCTTTTTTTGGCGAAGTTATAGCGAAAAAACTGTTCAAAATTGATGACGTCAAATTTTCAAACTCAATTTTTTGCAATTCTAGACCCCGTAGCGCAAAACAAAGACCACCATTAGACTCCCCGTGACGAGCTGCATCGAATCAATACCAATTTTATGCAAAACTATCAACTTTAAAATTTGACCTTTTTTGGCCTGACCTTGACCTGACCTTGACCTGAACTTCACCAGAAAGTGACCTAAGTCGTACCTGATAGTCTTATAACCAATACCATTGAGTTGGAAATGAAAAATTGGCCATAAAACATGCATCACACAACCTTAGTACAGTTGGGCTCATGTGACCTGACCTGTGACCCTTGGTGACCTGACCTGTGACCTGACCTGGTATTGTCAGTGACCTCTAATAGTAATATATCTACTAGGCAACTGACGCCCTATCGCTGATTCTCGACAAAATGCGTTTTCCTCGGTGTTATAGCGCATTCCCTAGAAGACCCGTGAACGGTGAAACATTTCATCTTTGACCTGACCTGTGACGTCATCGGTGACCCCGAGGTCAATGAAATTTGGTTTTCCTCGACAAATTTGACAGGCCTTTCGAACGCCGTTTGAATTTTGCGGATCCGTCCAGTAGTTTCGGAGATACGAGGGGGGGCAAAAAATAGCCCCCCCCCCCACCAGGTCGCGTTATAAATAGACCCCACCAGGGCGCGGGATAATGGGGAGGTCGCAAAATTGACCTGACCTTAGGTCATCGATATCAAAATTCTGAGATATAAATTTTGTACATGCTATTGCTCTTAGCAATCGCTGAAAGTTTCAAAGCGATCGGTCACTCGGTGTAGCTATGACAGACATTGAAAGTTTTTATGAGGTGAGGTCACTTCAAGTGACCTGGTGACCTGACCTTGAATGACCTTGGTCTGAAAGTTTCACAACATGTGTAGAATTGATGTATGATAAGGTGTACCAAAAACGGCGGCGCTCCGCGCCGCCGTTTTTGAGATATTCGCGAAAAACCACAAGGGGGGGTGTTCAAACACCCCCCCCCAGCAGGGCGCGGGTTAATCATCAAATTTTTACATTTTCAGAAGAAGACGTCATTTCATTAGTAAAGTCAACAGCTCGCGTAAGAAATATTGTGTTCAGGGATCTCACCCCCATGTGAATTACGTGTTCAGGGTTTTCACCATCATGTGAATTAACCGTAAGTACCTAAGGTTAATGCTCACTTATAATCTAATTCCAATGGCTTCGTTGATCAGCATTTTCTGTAAGCGGTCACTCACACACCAGTTAGAACATAAAGCGCCAGTTTTATATTATATAATTGGACTTGCCGAAAATCCAGAAATACATCTACGAGTTATTTTAGATAATATTTTATGAAGCCATTACCTGCCCTTACCTAGGCGTGATTTCTTTTTCTATTAATGTGAAATTTCGGCTACCTGTCCAAAATTGAATTGCGGAACTTCTCGTATAAGAAATAAGAAAATCGGTTCACCACTTGTCTAGATAGTGGTGTAAAGTCAAACATCCTGCCGCCGCGGCGCCTCGGCCGGCGCAGCCGCTAACCCGCCCCGCTGGGCTATTCAGCCACACGCGCACTGCTAGGGTGGGGGGGGGGCAGATTCTGCCCCCTGTCTAACTTCAGAACCGATTGTCGTAGAAAGACGAGGAAAACGGCGATCGAAAGCTTTCAACAAATCGGATCTTAAGAGCCAATTTGTTTTGCTCAAGTAGGTCAGAGGTCAGGTCAAGGCCCGGTCAAGGGTACAAAATGCAAGTTTTTACATTATCGGCCTTGAACCGTAGTTGCCCACGAATGGACTGAGACTGATTGCCGAAAACGTGTTCTTAGACCACCAGGACAATATTAGTTGCATATAATATCATGCAAAGGTCAAGGTCGAGGTCAGGTCAGGTCACCAAAAACGAAATATAGAAAAGGGCATGTGCGACACATGCTTTATGGGTCATTTTATTCATATAATTCAATAAGCACACTCAATAAGTGATATGGACCACATTTGGATGAATTTCAGGTCAAGTGAGGTCCAATTTTCAAGTTGGTTGTTAAGACCTAAAAAGGTGTGTATCTGATTTCACGGCGAATCGAATTGGGCTTTTTTTGTTTCCATATGAGGTCTAGAACTTCCAAAAAATTTATGTTTCAAAAATGTTGTGTGTTGTGACGTCATACAAATTTGAGTAACTCCCACATTTCTTAACGATTCTTCTAAAAATTGGTATGTAGGTGCACATAGACCATTTCTCTGACATTTATTCCGTTTTTCGATACACTCAAAATTTAGGATTTCATAATTTTTTTCCAAAAAAAAGTCAGTTTTTTTAAGAAAAAATTGGCCAAATCCAACATTTTCAAAAAACCGAGACAGCCATTTGATAGACAAAGTAGAATCACGTATAACTTTTTTGTTACGTCTTGATTCCTTTAAAAATGATGATGTTAGCGGCGTTTGAAGTTTTGCCGTTTTTTTAGATGAAAATGGCGGACCCTGGCAGGGGGTCGATGCGACCCCCCTAAGGTTTTTCGAAGATAGCGTAAAAACCGCGGCGCGCAGCGCCGCCAAATTTGGTACAGTCTATGGGGCAACCTTTTTACATATGACCTGAAAATTTCAGGTCCGGGTGACTCAGGTCACCTGGTCAGAAAAACCGATACAAGGTCATGGTCAAATTTCAATTTTCTTTTTGCACCTGTCCAACTCACAGTTTTGGACTGATTTCCTTGAAACTTTCAGGATGTGCTAAGTTCACCGAGTTGTATAACATATGGTTCGGGTTTTTTTAGGTCACTGACCTGAGGTCAGTTAGAGGTCATTACGTCGTAATGTTAAGCCTATGGGAAAATACTAAATTCGGAAAATACTTGAGATATCCGCTTCGTTCTATCACTTTTGTGCTTTGAAACCACAGTACTTAACAGCAGGTCACTTGGTGCTTCTTTGTTTGGTGTACTTATCCATGGGTCAGGTCAAATGAGGTCAACTGAGGTCAAATGACGTTTTTGCCAATAACTTGGCACATAATGACGCTAGAGCTTAAAAAATGGTATAATTGTGTTCCTGGTGATCAGCCGAATAGAATGGTATGCGATATGATGCAATTTGATTAACTTGAACTTAATTTATTAATTTAAGTTTGCTTAGAATTTAAGAAAAACTTTAAGTACACTTAAGCAAGCTAAAAAGTATATCTTTCGACGCGCCTTGACGTGCTGAGATCACTGGTGCTTTTTTTTTTGCTCTTACTTAATTAGATCAAAAGTTATAAGCGAAAAACTTTTGACCTGTTTTTAGCGAATTTTTTACATTTATACCCCCCAAAACCCCCCTAAATATTGACCTAGAGCAACCAAATTTGCACAGGAGCGAGAACTCTAGGGGGCCCACCTACCTACCAAATTTGGTGTTTCTAGGTGCCATAGGAGCCAATCGCGAGGGGGGTCGCATCGACCCCCCCCCCCCCTGCCAGGCCGTGTTATGAAAAATGCCCTGCCAGGGCGAGGTTTAAACGTCATTTTCTCAAAAAAAAAAATGACGGATTTCGCTCAAATTTTCAGGGAAGGTGTTAAATTGATTTTTGATAAGGTACTGAAAGATTGACGTAGCTGGCGTAACGCGTTTAGAAGTTATTAGCGAAAAACGGGAGGGGGCAGATTCTAGCCCCAGCGGGGCGTGGGTAAGCGCCGCCTGAATTGCAGACTGTTCCGGGGCGTGACGGCTCCGTTTTTACCTCGCGCTCCTTACCGCTGATTGTATTCAATTCACGTCAAATTTTGTGAGCAAACTAAGAAATGTACAAGACATCTTATGGTTAAAGAATTTTGAAAATTGGCTGGTAAAAAATTGAGTTATAAGTATGTAAACACAAAATTGTGATTGCAGCGTCTCCCACGTCGGCCGATCCCGCTTCAGCCGGCGACATCTCACCCGTAGCAGGCTTCTATCTGCCATATTTATTGCTGTAGTAACTAGAAATTCACCATGCATACTCACAAATGTATGGTCTTTTGTGTAATGAAGGAAAAAAGGAAATTGGCCAATAACTTTTTAAGTTATCGGCGTGTAAACGCAAAAAAGTCGCTCGTATGGCAGACTTGACCTTATATGAGCTCATTTGACCTTCAAGATATTGACCTAGGGTCATGAAATTCAGACACAAGAGAGTTCCTCAGGGCCCCACCTGCCCTCCAAATCTCGCCATTCTAACTAGTGGGAGCTGAGATCTTAGAGGGGGTGACATCCGCCCCCCTTCCACTGGGCGTAGTAGGGGAGAGTGGGGTAAAGCGGCCACCCGGGGGCAAAGCGGCCACCCATCGTTTTAGCCCTTCATAGCTGGCGTCAGTTCCAAGTTATGGTTTCCAATTATACTTCTCTTTACGGTCGTTCGAATGCGCCAGACCGGGGTTTCAGGCCCATCACCATAGTTCTGTGAAACACGGAAAATACATTTCTGCCCGGGGTTGGGAAAATTTAATGGTGTCACCTAGAGTTCTGCACGGCTGCAATTTTCCACAGCCTAGCCGCCCCACAGCCGTGGCTCCACAGCCACAGCCGCCCACAGCCGTGGCAAACTGTGGGCAGCCAGCCGTCAGCCGGCCGTGGATACTTCGTTAGGCGGCACGGGCGGACATCGATAGCAGCGCCTCTATCCAGCCAGGTCACTGTTGAACAATGTAAATATGATTTGATTAGAGGAACACTGAAGGCGCGTCACAAAGTTCCACACTGATTTTCGGCACAAGGCATCAAAGCCGGGCAAGCATTCTTGAACGAACATGTTCGAAGCACTGCAGAACCTGTCGTAGCCAAATAATTTATTATGATACATTATTATGATACTTATTAGGATACATATTCAGCGAAAATGAATGAAAATGAGGATAACACATGCTGAACATTGTGTGAAATAAAAATGTATGGCCACGTCTCACGCATTTAGGTGATCCACGATGCGAACTGGATTATCTTGAATCCTACATTTAATAAGCATACCATACCAGTACAGCAAACCACTTTAACAGCATGTTCCCGACATGTTCCCGACTTACTGACATCCATTCCCAATCAGTGTATCGTTTGTCTTTCCCACCTTTTGTGTGGATCACTGCTAGTTTGCATAGTGTCATATGCAAATAGATCCATACTAGGGTGACCCGCGTGCTCCGCAACGCGAAAAGGGATATTTTCGATCGGCGGGTGTTCGGTTGTTCTTGTGTCGGTTGGGTTATCTATCCATTTCGGTCGATTGCTTTTTGACGGCTAAACGTTTTGGTTTGTGGAAAAAAATATCCACCGCATCGAGGTGCCCGTGTCTGATAAGCATGCTTTCCACTTCAGAATCTGTCAAATGTGCTTTATAATTTTGGCGCGTAGTTTTATGACAAATTAAAGGCGTAGATAATTTTCACTAAAAATCGCTTTGCAGAGGTTTGAAACATTTATATTTTTAAGAATACTGTTGCTTGTCATGCAAACGTGATGATTGGATCTTGGAGAGAATTGAATGCTCTTTCCAATGATAGCATTTTCAATTGTCAAACGTATCAGGTTAAGCAGCAAAATCCGTGTAATTATTTAGTGGCACATTTTGGACAAATACCATTTAATTCAGCGATTTTTTCCACATTGTTTTTGATCAATTAGCTTTTCACAATTTTTCCATGAGAGACGGTACATTTTTATTGTTAATAGGCGCTGTTTCAACTCATTCCGTCTGACGATCACCTGAAATTAATATAAATTCCAAAATCCGTCCAAAACGTCCATTTTTCAAAAGAAAGTGTCCTCCCCGGTGCACGTGGCGCGTGCCAACCCCTGCACCGCACACCATTCGATAGCCCGTTCGATTCTCTACACGATGCTGTTTTCCCCGTACCGGTCGGGCCCACGGTTATCGAGATATTGCACCGGGACCGGACCCGTGTCGGGCAAATTTGGCTGTTTTCGCCCGTTTTTGCCAGCCGATTAATACATGTAAAGTCTATGACGCGAATTTGCACTTTTTGGGCACGCGCCACGCGCTCGCTATCGATCCGATCGAGCTGAGACCCATCAAAGGCACGTTGTCCATCCTTGTTCTATGAGTTGTGCAAACTTCAGCGCGGTAGGTGAAACGGTGTGACCTGTAACCCGCGCTACGTAGCACCATGTCGCGACCTTCGTAATAGACAGAAACTACGTCACCACAAATAGTAATATAGACAAGCGGCTGCGCCACTTGCTTTGCTGCGTGGTAGGAAAAAAATTGCGGCACCAGCCAATTTGCTTTCGAATGGTATTCGTTTCAAATCGATGTGTTGTCTAGAAGCATTGATATGGACGGAAATGTGAAGAGATTTTAAAAAAGAACTGTTCTGAGGGCTTTGTTGGATGAAATTTGGCTAATACGGGGTCAAGACGGGTCAAAGGGGTCAGCCCTGGTCACTTTGGTTCAGGCCAGGTCACATAGGTCACCTCTCGTCCGATGGGATCAGCCCGGGCCACTATTCTACTTTTGCCTTCACCACTACCCCTACCCCTACCACTACCCCTACCCTAACCACTACCCCTACCACTACATCTACCACTACCAATAACCCTACCCTACCACTACTAATACCGATAATCCTACCCCTACCACTACCCCTACTACTACCCCTACTACTACCCCTACCCCTACCACTACCCCTACTCCTACCACTACCCCTACTACTACCCCTTCTACTGCCCTACCCCTACTACTACCCCTACCCCTACTACTACCCCTACCCCTACCCCTACCACTGCCACTACCCCTACCACTACCACTACACCTACCCCTACCACTACCTTCTACCACTACCACTACCACTACCCGTACAACTACCACTACCTATCACTGGGTCATGTCAGGTCACGGAATAATTGGACCCAATAAGTACTAAGACAAAAATCAAGCTTTTAAAAGTTCTTCTAGCCCTGATCCTATTCGTGCCATTCCGTTACGCTTAATCGGATTTGTCGGAAACGGCGCATTGCGACAAATGTGGCGCATTGCGACAAATGTGGCGCATTGCGACAAATGTGGCGCATCTGTACCTGTTGTTTAAGCATGCATCCGGGCACCAAACTGTTCCCTTATCGGACCATATTTGACAAAACTGTGCGAGTTGCGGCAAAATGACGCCCTGAGATAATTGTGGCGCATTGCGGCAGACGCGGTGCATTTTTATACTTGTATCATCAACTGTTCCCATTGAATGAAAATCACCACATTCTTTCGCCACCATTTATCAAAATCAATTTCACCATCCGCCAATGCAAGGCACCCGCCACCGATCGGCATGCATTTAGTTCACAAAGTTTGTCGACCCCGGCTCTCAATGAAGATGTACGAACCGATCAAAATTTCATTGGCGTTCTTCCTGCGCGCCCCACGCGCGAACCGTGCACCCCAGCGACTGGAAACCTAGAGAAGGCGCTGACCCGTTCTGTCACCTATAAGGTGTGCAAATTTCAACCCCCTACGCCGTACCGTCTGCCCTGTAGGCGGGGTTAATTGTACCTACTACACGATGTGCGGACACACAGACAGACGGATTCTGTTTGAATAGTAAGTTAGATGAACATATTCCACCTCTCCTTAATGACAAAGTCATTGATCCATTTAAAAATATCGGCCCATCAGGGCTCTCGTTTCAACATCAGAGGTTTGAGCAGCTCAGAAATGATTGTAAACATTGTAAAACAAAGGCCTTAGGTGTTATGCAGTTACAACAACCCCTCCGCAATCGTTTCCAAAGCAATCTGATATGTTTTACCGGCTTCCATTCAATTCACTTCTCCTTTCTCATATAATTTCTCTTTCTCATATATAATATTTTTACAGTGTTGAGTGTTTAAGTGTTACCCATAAGTCGGCAGTTACTAAATATATGGGTCCACTGGCAGATCAAACGAAATGTAAATTGTTGGGTCAAACGCTAGAAAATTACAATTTTCATCGATAAGGAAGGCATGGCGGCAATGTCTGTATTTAAGTTGAGGGTCTTATGACCTCTCATGATTCTTTATGGACCTAGAGTCTGCTAATAAAGGGATCTCTCTCTCTTGTATATGTAAAGTGTCCATGACAGTTGGATAGCGACAACTCAAGAAACTCAAGATTACTTTCAAACGATATTTATTTCGATAACGATATCACTTTAAAAGTAATTTAAAAATAAATATCGTTTGAAAGTAATCTTGAGTTTCTTGAGTTGTCGCTATCCGGATCTCTCTCTCTCTCTCTCTCTCTCTCTCTCTCTCTCTCTCTCTCTCTCTCTCTCTCTCTCTCTCTCTCTCTCTCTCTCTCTCTCTCTCTCTCTCTCTCTCTCTCTCTCTCTCTCTCTCTCTCTCTCACTCACTCTCTCTCTCTCTCTCTCTCTCTCTCTCTCTCTCTCTCTCTCTCTCTCTCTCTCTCTCTCTCTCTCTCTCTCTCTCTCTCTCTCTCTCTCTCTCTATCGGTCACTAGGGAAAGCTGGGCTGTAGGCGACGAAATACCGGCTGAGTTGTCACACGATATATAGGTTTATAGCCATCCGTCTTGTGAAAAAGTTGAACTTTTGCCTTTAATATTTCTACAGGCAAATTTTAGAAGTGTCTTCACATGGATTACAAAACCGTTTAGATTATTGTATTCACTTCAAGCCTTCCCTATTGTTCTTGATGCGGGAACTATTTCTAATTAGTGTTTCTAGCTTAGTAAAAGAACATACTGTGCAAACGATGAAAAAAGCATAAATGGAAGATTTAAAATGCAATTTTCTCTAACAATTAATGGTAAATTCTCTACATATCAAGGAAAAGGTGCATGCTAACTGATAATTTAAAGTTCTTGGGGCCAGTTGTTTTCTTCTTTTCTTACGTCACCCCAATGGCCGCGAATACACTTGTGATAATGCCTATCGTTCAATGAAATGCAACCAAATAGTATATAACTAGGCTTACCCGCGTGCTCCGCAACGCGAAGAAGGGTTATTTTTGACCCGTGGGTATTGGGTTGGTCTGTGTCGATTTGGTTGGTAGATATCCATTTCGTTCGATTGCTTTTTGACGGCCAAGCATTTTGTAAGAAACAAAAAGATACATCGCATCGAGGTGCCCGTGTCGTATTATCATGCGTTCTACTTTAGAAGGATTCGAAAACTGGCGTGAAGTCTTTTGAGGGACATCGATGAATTTCGCTAAAAATGACGATGCAATGGTTTGGAAAATTTACGTTTTTAAGAATACTGTTGCTCATCATGCAAAAATGAAGACTTAACCTTGGTCAGAATTGAATGCTCTTTCCAACGGTGCCATTTTTGATTGCCAGATACATCAGATCATGGAGCAAAGCCATTTTGATGAACAAAGTGACACAAAATTGAGAAACACCATTTTCTCCCGTGATTTGTACCACCTTGATCTGGATCAATCAGCTTTTCACAATTTTTATATGATAGGCGGTACATTTCTCTTGCCAACAGGCGTTGTTCCAACTCGCCCTGTTTAACGGTCACCTAAAAATAAAATCAATTCCAAAATCCGCCAAAAACCTCAATTTTTCAACAAAAGTGCCCTCCCCGATGCACGTGGCGCGTGCTATCCTCTGCATTGCACACCATTCAATAGCCCGTTCAATTCTGTACACGATGCTGTTTTCCCCGTGCCGGTCGGATCCCTGGTCACCAAGATATTGCACGGGGACTGGACCCGTGTCGGCCAAAATTAGCCGTTTTCGCCCGATTTCGCACGCCGATTTATACATGTAAAGTATATGACGGGAATTTGCACTTTTTGAGCACGCGCCACGCGCTCACTAACGACCCGATCGAGCTGAGACCCCTCAAAGGCACGTCGCGCATCTTTGATCTATAACAGGGCTGGTAAAGTGTTATGTCCTATTGACGTCGTCGGGGACACAGTACCAGTAAAAGTTCAAGTACCCGGGGTCAAAATTACCACATTGAGTAAACTTTTACAGTAATAAATAACTTTCAAATAAAGCAGAAACTAAACGCAAGTAAAAGATATCATTGAATCCACAACGTATATCCCCTTTAACAAGGACATAAAAAGCCCCTATACCTAATACATACCTATTACCTTCAACATGGTTATGAACAATTAGTAGCCACAACTCACTTCCGTTAACAGCAAAACTACCGTCGACAGTTGCTAACGAAAACTAGATCACACTAGATGATCAAACACATACTAACAGACGCTTAGACACCGACCCCGCTGTCGGCTGTGCTATTTCAAGCGGGGTTGATTGACGACCAGTTGTAGCCAGCTATACGACTAGACAAACGACTAGATTCGAAACCGGGGTCAGACCGGTTGGACATGGTAAATTCATGCGGGGTCGATAGTTTCTAGCCGTCATCGTTGTGAGCTACCGATACAATAGCGACACCTATTGCATCTGTTCGACGATCGTAGCGCCCCCTACCCTTTCCGGGTTCTTCGTCTGTTACGCTACCCGCTGACCGAGTGATGCCGTGACATTTAATTAACAAACTGGAAATTTCGAAGCGCGAGTCTGATAAGCAATTTAGTACATATGACTGCTCGTAAAAAAATAATATAGAAATGGAACCTAAGGAAACGCGCATCGTAGTTGCATGCAGCCTGCATAGGTACATGAATCGTAAAAAGGTCGGGGTCAATTTTCGCTCTCATTTTTTGGTCGGGGACGCAATTTGCTTTTTTACCAGCTCTGATCTATAAGTTGTGCAAATTCCACCGGGCTAGGTGCAACGGTCTGGCCTGTAGTCCACGCAAAGCACCACGAAGTCGGGACCTCGGTAACGGACAGACGCACCCTCCTCAAATAGTAATATAGATAAGTTGTTTTTAGTTAAAACATATAGCCAAAAGCACATTGCAATGGGCTATAGATTCTAAGGCTCATGGAGCATGCCTACACAAGCCCTTGCAAGGGGTTAACCCGCGCGGGGCTGGGGGGGTAAATTTTACCCCCCCCCCCTCGCGAATTTTTGCAATATCTCAAAAACGGCGGCGCGCAGCGCCGCCAAACTTTTAGTACCTTTTCTTACATCAATTTGACACGCTCCCTGAAAATTTGAGCGAAATCCGTCGGAAATTTTTTGAGAAATTGACGTTTTAGTGACGTCATGTTCGCCATTTTCGCCTCAAAAACGGCAAAAGTTCAAACGCCGCTAACATCTTCATTTTTAAAGGAATCAAGACGTAACAAAAAAGGATATGCGTAATTCTACTTTGTCTATCTGTTCAGTCCGGCGTCTTTCAAATCAAACACATGGCAAAAAATAAAGATAGTATTGGCAGGCGGGCTAAAACCAATCAGGCAGTTACATTCCGTTCTCAATATCACCGAAAAAATCCAACTCCTTTCTCCTTTTTACTGTTTCCGAAATTTTCACTTAATATTTTTCTCGTGCAGGTCTCACTTCGAATAACCAAAAACTACCTCCACTGCGCCGCGTCTGTCCATTTCTCCCCCCTGTGGAGGATCTAGGGTCCTCCACTACCGCTGCAGTCCAAGGGGCACAGTTTGGTGATCGGTCGGCGGAGGACTTAGCGGTTTCGTCGAACGTCTACGACCCGCACATGGCCGTCTTGCCCAGCGTGAACAGCCTCTACGACCACGAGAGGCCATTGTCCTCGCGGTGTGTTGGGATCGAGGAGCAGCATGACGTCTCCCACGTCCACGTCTTTCTTCACTTCTTGCCACTTATGCCGTTGTGACAGAGTCGGCAGCAGCTCTCTCTGAAAGCGCTTCCATATCTTGGAGACGAGTTCCTGAATGTGCCGCCAGCGTCGGCGAAGCCCACCTACCGATTGTGCAGTCATCTCGGCCGTCATCAGGCTGTCACCCATCTGTCCTATCAGGAAGTGGTTTGGTGTCAGACATGGCTCGTCTCTTGCGTCTGCGCCGCAGTATGTCAGCGGTCTTGAGTTTAAGACAGCTTCCACTTCCGCAAAGGCTGTGCACAGTTCATCATCTGTCACTGATGCTCTGGTTAGCACGACATTCAGCGCTCGCTTGGCTGACTTGATCATGGATTCGAACACTCCCCCATGGTGAGGAGCTGATGAAGGGTTCAGCTTCCAGCTCACGCCTTCTTGACCCAGCTTGCGTGAGATTTCAGGAGCCGCTTGTTCGATCCGACTAAGCTCCATTTTGGCTCCCAGGAAGTTCCGTCCATTGTCACTTGTGATCATCTTTGGCTTTCCTCTCCTTGCTACCATGCGAGAGAAGGCGAGAAGAAATGCGTCGGCGGTCAAATCAACCGCCATCTCCAGGTGAACTGCACGTGTTGCCATACACGTGAACAGACACAAGTATCGCTTGGCTGTAGTTCTGGACGTCACCTTAGTGAAGTACGGACCAGTGAAATCGACCCCACAGCAGGCAAAGGCGCGCATTTCATTTCCCAGACGACATTCTGGGAGTGGGGCCATGATCTGCTCTCCCGGTGAAGCTCGTCTTCTTCGGCAGTAGCTGCAGCGGAAGTCCCATGATTTCACCGCTTGCCGTCCGTTCACGATCCAGAATCGCTGCCTCGTCTCTGCGAGCACGTGATTCACACCAGCATGTTTGAGCCGTTCATGTGCGTCTTGTATCACCAGTCGAGTGAAGTGGCTCTTCTGAGGCAGGATGAGTGGATGTTTCACATCATCTGTTACATCTGCATTGTGCAGACGACCCGTCACTCTGAGCATACCGGTCTCAGAGATCTGCGGCGTGAGGCTGGCGATGCTACTGGACCGGTCAACAACTCCATGGCTCTGTAGGTCAGTCAGTTCCTTTTGAAAAGTCCGCTGCTGGGTTACCTTTATCCAGTAGTTTTCTGCCACTTGCAGCTCTTCGGCTGTCAGCGTTCCACTCCTTTTGTGCTCATGATCCGCTCGACAGTTGCTGCTGAAACGGATAACCCAAGCTGTAATCCTCAGAAGGCGCTTCAGAGAAGAGAACTTGGTCTCATTCAGGACAGTCTGCTGCTGCTGAGCGGGGAAGGAAAGCTTCACCTTCCTTCGTTCTTTGTCAGATTCTGGAGTTGACGCCACCAGGCGTCGTTCAGGCCAGCTTGCTGGGTCACCTCGCAGGAACTCCGGTCCAGCAATCCAGCGGCAGTCTGAGGTGAGCTGATTCGCACTCAGCCCACGAGAAGCATCATCAGCAGGATTTTGGCCCCCTGGAACGTGACGCCACTGACCTGGACAGGTTTCTTGCTGAATGCTGGCGATTCGGTTGGCGACGAATGGCTTGAACTGTCGTGACTCAGATTTTATCCATGCCAGGACATTCATGCTGTCAGTCCAGAAGTGGTGGTTCTCGACTGGGATTTGAAGCGAGATGGCGACCTTTTGGCTCAGCTGTACACCCACCTGCGCACCCATGAGCTCCAGACGAGGGATGCTGGTAGCACTCAGTGGCGCTACTCTTGTCTTAGCAGCTACGAACGTGACTGTCACACTTCCGTCGCTGAAGACGTACCTGATGTACGTCACTGCTCCAAATGCTTTTTCTGATGCATCAGTAAATGTATGCAGAGATACATCACATATGTCTTGACGATCCGGGCGTAAGCAGCGTGGGATGCTGATCTGGTGCAGCTCCTCCACTTCCTGGAACCAGCCACGCCAGGATTTTAGCAGATCAGCTGGCATTGCTTCGTCCCATCCGATGCCTTCTTGCCAGCAGCGCTGTATTCCAATCTTCGCTCTGATCGTGAATGGGACTAAGAAGCCAATGGGATCAAAGATGGTGCACACCTTGGACAGCACCCCTCTCTTTGTGTACACAATCTTCTCCGGGGTGATGACGTCGTACACAAATTGATCAGCCTCTGCGTTCCACTGAATTCCCAGGATTTTTGTCGTTGGCAGCCCGGAGCTGTCTGGATTGATGGTGACCTTGTCCTCATCTGGGACTCCATCAAGAGGAGCTGAG
Source organism: Amphibalanus amphitrite (assembly GCF_019059575.1). Lineage (NCBI taxonomy): Eukaryota > Metazoa > Arthropoda > Thecostraca > Balanomorpha > Balanidae > Amphibalanus > Amphibalanus amphitrite. Next base: position 771,126 of record NW_024881684.1, read on the forward strand.
CGATTGGAGCACCATCTTCGTATCGAGAATCCTCCCTTCGATAGCAGCTGGGTGAGCTCCTCTCTTGCCTGCCTGGCCTCCTCTTCTGTCTCCAGACAGGTCATCACGTCGTCCACATAGGTTTCTTCCTTGATGATGTTGGCAGCCAGCGGAAAGTCTTCTTTTTCTTTCTCGGCATGGTGCAGCAGAACCTTCTGAGCCAGAAAGCGAGAAGCACGTCCACCGAATATGATCCTAGTAGACTCATATACGTCAGGCTCTCGTTCACACTCCATGTTCCTCCACAGGAATCGGTGGAAGCATCTGTCACTCTCCTTCAACCAGATCTGGCTAAACATCTCCTTGATGTCTCCTACCAGAGCAACTGGTCTTCGTCTGAACCTGAGTAGCAGGTCCACGATGTCATTTTGCAGTTTTGGTCCGGGCAGCATTTCTGAGTTCAGACTGCGTCCTCCAACCTGGAACGCGGCATCCATCACAAATCTCACTTTTGTGGTTTGCTTGTCTTCTCTTACGACTGGGAAATGCGGCAGGTACCAGCAGGCCTCGTTTTGTATGGCAACGTCAGATTCCTCCAGCTTGCGGACGTATCCCTTTTCTAGATTCGATGCGATCACTTCCTCATACTTGTCCTTCAAGTCTGGCTTCTTCAGCAGACTGGCCTCCAAACTTCGCAGCCTCGCCAGCGCCACGCTCTTGTTGTTACTTCTCTGATTGAGAGCAGGTGTGTGACCTTTCCAGGGCACGCCAACTTCGTACCGTCCGTCTTGCATCTCCATCGTTTCTTCGGCGTGCGCCACCGCACTTTTTTCGTCAGTTGTGAGAGGGCTCTTGCGATCTGACATTGGCTGAAAACTGTCTATCTCCCAGAACTGTCGAAGAATTCTGTCCAGTCCAGCCTCCTCAGATACTGTGACGGCGTGAGCTCCTGTCCGTATCTGACTGGATACTTGACCTTTTTCTCGCATGGGGCCGACACAGGTCCATCCCAGAGGCGTTCGCTCTGCCATAGGGCAACCCTCGTCTCCACTTCTACTCTCAAGGACTGCATGGAGTTGCGGATGGTCACTTCCAATCAGCAGATCAGCTTCAGTGCCAGTTTCTTCGAAGGGTATGTCCCGCAAGTGGTCCCACTGCTCTTTCTCTGCTGTCCAGTTGACAACTTCGAGCTGTTTGCATACTTCTGGCAGCGTGCACACATGCAGCCTGTGCAGCGGACCTTCTCCTGTGTCCTTGACCATGATGTCGGCGTGCTTCGTTTTCAGTGACTGAACATGACCCCCCAGCGTCGCTATTTGCAGAGGCTCGGGATCGGATGTGACCCCCAGGGCTTCAGCCAAGTCTTGTTTCAGATAATTTGTATCTGAACCTCCATCTAGAAAAGCAGTCACATGCATCTGCCGACCACCGTGACTGATGATGACTGGCAGTGTTCTCAGAGCCACTCTGAAGCTGTTAGCAGCTGATCCTGATGTCGTCACTCTTGTTGGTTCCTCCGCTCCCTGTCTCCCTGCAGCTGCAGTGTCTGACCGAGCGCAGAGCAGGCGGTGGTGGAACCGACCACACTGACAACGTGTGGCTTTGTTACACTCAACAGTGTGATGGTTTTTGTCGAGGCAGCCAAAACAGCGGCGCTGTTTCTTAACCACCTCCCAGCGTTCATCGATAGACATGCCTTTGAACCGAGAGCACCTGTCGAGCACATGATCCGCCTGCGAGCAGAGCTCGCATTTTCCTTCCGTGTTTCTCCTGAGGCTGGTAACCGGCTTCTTGCTGGCTCTGTGCCCGCCTGATCCGCTTGCTTTTCTGGACTCGGACGCGCCGGTGGGTACTTCAAAGCTTGGCGGGCTCGTACATAACACAAAAATCGGCGTTCAGTCTCGCTATCTCAGATCTCGCCTGGAGCCATGGTTCGAGTCTAACCAGGTCCATTTCGCTTCCGCTCTTGATTGACTCACTGATGAAACTTTCTCTGTCATTTTCGGGCAGCTTTCTGAACACATTCTCGAAGAGTGTTTCAGAGAAAATGTCATGTTCATCGCCCATGTTCTTCAGGCTCAAAACTGTTGCAGTCAGCAGATCGGCGAATCTCCGCAGAGCATTGCAGTCTCCTGGGATGATGGACTCCTGACAACGCAGTGTTTGCAGACGCTCATTCAGCTGTCGATTCTGCCCGCCGAACCTTTTGTCCAAAATCTTCAGAGCAGCACGATAGTCGCTCTCTGAAAAGGTAAGACCTTCAATGGCTTGAAGTGCCTCTCCCTCGAGGTATCCCTTCAAACGGATCATTTTCTCCATCATGGAAATGTGACCGTTTTCGTCGACAAACACCTTAAATGCCGCCCTGAACTGTTCATACTGAGCCGCCTGTCCAGAGAACTTCGGTATTTTTATGGGCTCAAGATGGGCGGTCTTGGTAGCGTCAACGACGGTAGTTTGACTGCTGTTCCTTTTTATCATCTTTCTCGTCTCACATGTCAGCTGCACTTTCCGCTCTTCTAACTCATTCCATGTATCTAATTCCGTCTCTATGTCTTCTTCCGGGATCAGACCGGACAGCTCTTCCTGCAAATCGTCCATCGACTTCGACTGCTCCAAGACGACTGCCAGTGCATCGCGCAGACCGTCTTCATCTTCGTTTCGGGCGTTCAGTGTCTCTAACCTAGTTAGCGATCTGCTTAGTTTGCAGGCCTTAGCTTTGAGTTGTCGCTTTACTTTAGTTGCCATTGTTTTACTTTACTTTATTGATCCGGCCCGGAGGACCACTTTATGTTCAGTCCGGCGTCTTTCAAATCAAACACATGGCAAAAAATAAAGATAGTATTGGCAGGCGGGCTGAAACAAATCAAGCAGTTACATTCCGTTCTCAATATCACCGAAAAAATCCAACTCCTCTCTCCTTTTTACTGTTTCCGAAATTTTCACTTAATATTTTTCTCGTGCAGGTCTCACTTCGAATAACCAAAAACTACCTCCACTGCGCCGCGTCTGTCCACTATCAAATGGCTATCTCGGTTTTTTGAAAATTTTGGATTTTGGCCCAATATTTTTTCTTCAAAAAACTGACTTTTTTGGGAAAATAGCTATAAAATCCAAAATTTTGAGTGTATCGAAAAAACCGGAATATATGTCAGAGAACTGGTCTATGTGCACCTACATACCAAGTTTTAGAAGAATCGGTTCAAAAATGTGGGAGTTATTCAAAATTGTATGACGTCACGACACACAAAAATTTTGAAAAATGACTTTTTTGGAAGTTCTAGACCTCGTACGGAAACAAAAATAGCACCATTCGATTCGCCGTGAAAAAATGCATCAGATAGACACCTTTTCAAGCCTTAACAACCAACTTCAAAATTTGACCTCACTTGACCTGACCTTGACCTGATCTTGACCTGAAATTCATCCAGAGGTGGTCCATATCACTTATTGAGTGTGCCTATTGAATTCTATGAGTAAAATGACCCATAAAACATGTGTCGCACATGCCCTTTTCTATATTTTGTTTTTGGTGACCTGACCTGACCTGACCTTGACCTTGACCTCTGAATGATATTGTATGCAACGAATATTGTCTTGGTAGCCTAAGAACACGTTTTGGGCGATCAGTCTCAGTCCATGACTCCATTCTTCGGCAACTACGGTGCAAGGCCGATACTGTAGGAACTTGCAATTTGTACCCTTGACCTGACCTTGACCTTGACCTCAAACTTAAAATTAAGTACATGTTTTTAGTTGTTCGTGATGAGATCTTTCGATTGGCGTTTGAATTTTCCAAATCGGACCATTAGTTCGGGAGATAACAGGGGGGGGGGTAAAATTTACCCCCCCCAGCCCCGCGCGTTCGGCTGGATACCCCAGCCCCGCGCGGGTTAAGAAAGATGGGTAGATCATGATCATCATGGTGAGATAGGTACCTATCTACATCATCAGAAAACATAAACAACGAACCATAATAGAAGCAGTGTAGACATCTAATGCCAAATCCTGAAGCATGGTTGTGGGACAGAACTACAGACCCTGATACTTTTCATTATCAATGTTATGGAAAATGAAACTGAAGTTCATGAACTGTCAAACAGTGATTGTCCGCTTCTTTCTTACCTTGCATATTTTCTGGGGTATGATATGCCAGGCTTGAAGCAGCCTTCTGAACAAGTCTTAAACTAATTTGATATGCAAGGCATCAAAACACTAGTGAGCATCCAAGAAAGAAAAATATTCACCTATTTTCATTTTTCCAATTTGATTTTCATTTTTCTTCAATCTGCGCTCAAATCACCAAGAATGTGCGAGCCACAAATCACAATTGCCTCTTTCAATCTAACATTTTATTTGAGTTTTTAATGACGTCAATAGCAAAGATGCAGCAATTATTTTTTTGTGTCTCAACAAAACAGCCATAAAATTACGATTATCCAATAATGAGTTTATACCACTGAAAATTTGCTCTCAAACAAAGGTTAAGTATTAAATTTTGACATTTAAAGACAAAGACGTCATTTTATTAGTAAAATCAACAGCTTGCGTAAGAAATACTGTGTTCAGGGATTTCAACGTCATGTGAATTAGCCGTAAGTAGGGTTTGTGCTCCCTCATAATCTAATTCCATTGGCTTTGTTGATCAACATTTTCTGCTATCGTTCACTCACATACCAGTTAGAACATAAAACCACCAGTTTTATATTATGTAATTCCTACATTTTAGATAATAGTTTATGAAGCTTTCACCTGCCTTTACCTAGGCGTTATTTCTTTTTATCACCTGAAAGAATTATTGAACGCTTGTCTTCAATAGCTGTAAAGTGCTCTCCTAATGACCAGGTGATATTAATTTGAAAGGGATGTGACAATGCAACATTATTTGACATGGTGCATTTTCTGAAGCTGTCAAGCTCATGATGAGAAGGAACAATTGGTACCTATCATTAGTATTATGTACCAGAGTGCAAACTCCCGTACGGCAAATGATAAAACCATAACAGGTTTTCAAAGGCTTCATCACTTTCAATGTTGCTGGGCATCCTTTGCATGATTTTTTACAGGCTAGACTGCTTATCAGAATGTAAGATAAAGGATTTAAAATTTTATATTTGAGTACTTAAGATTGAGCTTGAAATCTCACAGCCGTGGCCACAGCCGTAGCCGTGTTCTTCGAGATATTTGCAGCCGCCCCGGCCCACAGCCGTGGGGCTGCAGCCAGCCGCGGCTGCAGACCTCTAGTGTCGTCACCGATATTTTTAATTGAAAGTACCGAGGACCGGTAGGCCTCAGCCCCCGTTTACGAGCTTCAGAATTCCTGCACCGTGACGTCATCACGGCGTAAGAATTTTCCTTCACCCATAGCAATGCATGCAAATCATGGTGTGTTTCAGGCGGGCTAAGGAGAAATCCAAGGCCTATATGTGTTCAAAAGACATACCACTAAGCCAATGGATTCGTCTCATTACGATAAATGGGGTTGAAATCGAAACATTCGGCCTATACTTATCTAAAATGGGTCAATCAAATGGTCCCTGCAACTCATAATGAAGGATTTCCTCTGCGTTAAACAATTTGTTTCAAGTGTTTTCTTATCAGCGACAGAGGAAATCCTTCATAATTGATACCAGATTACTACCATATTCCCTCGCATTTCTGTTGCACACTGCCTCACAAATCAGAGTTTTATTAAGTGTATACTAATTTAACTGTCATATTTTGACTGCTATTGGCGATTTTTAATTATTTCAACGCAACATGGATCAGATAGCTCGCATAGTTTGCTGAAGAATGTGGCTTTTGCTTGGTTATTATCAAGTTAACTGTGAATTGGTGCGCCGTGATCGTAGCATTATGCAAATTATTAAATCAACTTTTGAAGTAAAGTTCACATGAAAACCAATAGTTGAAGCATAATAATTGTTTAAACATAATGATGCAACATGCGTCTCCAAGATGGAACTCATATTTCAAATGAAAACTGGAAATGGAAAACAGAAGATGGATCTGCGGAGTCAATAAGATCACAAAGTGCTCTTGATTGTTCGTAGTTGAAGATGTTGAGAGAACTTGTGAATCTGCATACCAGAGGCCATTATTATAAAATAAAATCGAGACACGCTGCAAATAAAAATCGAGCCGAATAAAGCAGCCGGCTGCTTTTCTCATTTACATATATAAAAATCAAAATGTCTGTACGTATGTATGTATGTAACGCGTCAGTCACGCTTGGCGGGCTATTGCTCCGGAACGGTGCGGGCTACGGAGGTGAAATTTTCGCGCCGAGTCGGACGCGTGCATCTGTTTGTCGTATTAAATTTTGGTGGGGGTGCGCTCGGCGGTTTGCACGTGGCGGCCGCATCTTTGCGGGATTTTGGGCCGCGGCCGTCGCCGATCAGAGAGCACGTGCCCTAGGCTCAGATTGTTCGCTGCGAAAATGATATTTCTTCCCGTCATGAAATAAAATGCCTTTAAAGGAAAAGGGCCACCTTTAACATGGAGATTGAAACTGAGATAGCCATCTTGTAGCCCGTGTCCGAAAACCAGTCTATCTACCTCCTTACGGCCGATTTCGGCCTCCATTCGTAGTTATCGGCAATTTTAAAAGAAAATACGCCAGGAATGCGTCCTTATCCCAGGAATGCGTTCTTATCCGACAATACAGCCACCCGCGGCGAGGCTTTAGTTTTTTACCAATCAGCTCCAACCAGCTCAGCTTTAACCAATCAGCTTATCTGACACAATCCGACGAGTCTGTCTTCTGAACGCTGATTGGCTTGAGTATGACGTCATCGCTATGCCATCATACAGTAGGTGCCGTAGAGAGTATCAACATAGTACCAATATTTAAATAGTTTTAAATACTTTTTAGCGAATTGTGCACTTCTGGCACCAGTTTTAAAAAGAAAATGAAAAATGATAATGTCAAAATGAAAAACAACGATATCTTCATATTTCACGAAGGTGGCCCTTTTCCTTTAAGAAACAGGTAGATCGGATCTTCGAGATAAGCCCAAATTACAGATCTGACGCGCATGTGACATTTCTCAACACTCACATGACTATTCTGATGAATTTTGTGTTTTGCAATGTTTTCACCCAATCAAAATTATTAAAAGTTCAAAGTGTATTTTGAGTGTTAACTCAAGCAGTATTTGGGTAATTTCACAATAAAATATCAATAAACTGTCCTAATCAAGTCACGTGATGCTACCAGATTCTGTGCTCAGACCATATCGTGTCTGTTGGGGGTCGGAATGAGAAAAAAGCTCTTGATTGTCTTGGTAGCGCGGCAAATATGAATGTAAACAACGTTGGCGTATTTTAGTCGATAGATTAGACCAGGATATTTATCCAAAGAGTAATAAGTGTTTTGTTTTCAAGTGTTGTAAGTAGTTCGTTTTTGTTGCATATTCCGTAAATGTACCCGATTACGTGATTGTCATGCGTCGGGCGGTGTCCGCTAACGCAGCGGCCCAGCGCCGTCGTCGGGCCCGTATGGCCGAGGCGGAGCGACAAGCTGAGGCCGAACAGAACGCGGCCCAGCAGCGAGCGCGCCGGCAGAGGGAGGCGGTGAGGGAGGCCGAGGCCGCTCGCCAGCGGGAGCGCGCGGACGACGACCGGGTGCGACAGCTCAACGCCGAGAGGCAGCGCGCGTTCCGAGCCGCACAGGAGGAGGAGGCCAGGCGGGCGGAGTTGGAGGCCAACGCTGAGCGCCTCCGCCAGCAGCGAGCGGCGCAAGATGAAGAGGCCAGGCGGGCGGAGTTGGAGGCCAACGCTGAGCGCCTCCGCCTGCAGCGCGAGGCGCATGAGGAGGAAGCGACGCAGGCCGAGCGTGAGGCCACCGCGGCGCGCGTCCGTCAACATCGCGAGGAACAGGACGAGGACGCCAGGCACGCTCAGCGTGCTGAAGACGCCCGGCGCCATCAGCAGCAGCGCGCTGCCGCCCGTGCGAGGCCAGCCTCGCTTGCGGCCCGCCGACCGGCGGACGTTTTGTCCGGCGAGCAGGTGGTGGAGGCAGATGATGTCGGTGCGATGGTGAAAGTGTGTGCGTCGTGCGGAGCCCTGCGGTGGGCGGGTGAGCGCGCCACGTTCTGCTGTGCAGGCGGCAAGGTCCGCCTTGACCCGCTCCCGGCCCCGCCGCCAGTCTTACGCCGCCTTTGGACTGATGACACCTTAGAGGCGCGCACCTTCCGGCAGTACGTCCGGCACCTCAACTCAGCGCTGGCCCTATCGTCTTTGTCCGTGCGTGAGGTGCCGCCGCCTGCAGGCACCGGCGGGTACGCACCGTGTGTGGTGGTGCACGGGCGGCTGTACCACCGACTTGGGCCGCTGGAAGTCCCTGAAGACCGGCCACCCTCCTTCGCCCAGATATACATAAGCGACCCGCTGGCCGAAGATCCGGAGGCTGAAGCGGCCATTCGACTCGGTCATGTGCGCCTGCCGGCAGCGACCTCTGCCGCCGTGCAGCACCGGCTGCTGGACCTGCTGGGACAGCTTCAGGCCATGCTGCGCCATGTCAACCCCTGGGTGCACGATTTCATCATGGCTGCCGAGGTCCTGGCACAGGAGGTGGAACACCGGCAGCTGATCATCAGCGTTGCAGCCCGACCCGCCGGCGAGCACGCGCGCCGCTACAACGCCGCCGAGGGACTGCGCGAGGTGGCGGTCCTCATGGGAGAGGAGCCCGGACAGCACGACCTGGTACTGCGCCGCCGAGCTGATGGCGGGACCGGCGTGCTGCAGACCATCGATGAGAGCCACCGAGCGTGTGACCCACTCCATTTCGTCCTCCTGTTTCCTCTGGGGACTACAGGGTGGCACCCGGCGATTGCTCAGGCGCCGCAGCCCGGCAGGGAGCGGCAGCGAATGGTGACAACGCTCCAGTTTTACGCGTACCGGCTCCAGATCAGGCCCCACCAGGACGACAGCCTTCACCGCGCCGGTCGCCTGTTTCAAGAGTTTGTCTGTATGGCCTACGCCAAGGTCGAGGCCATCCGGCTGAAGTACATCTCCACCCACCAGCGCGAGATCCGGGCGGACCTCTACCAGAGCGTCCGTGACGCCGTGGCGGCTGACGCGGAGCTCGGCCAGCAGGAGCAGCCCGAGGAGGGACGTGAGCAGGCTGGTGTACCGGTCGTCGGGAGACGAGTCGTTCTGCCGGCTACTTTCATCGGTGGACCCCGCCATATGAGGCAACGGTGAGCTACGCAAACAAACACCAATCTTAAATTACTAACCACTATTTTGTATTCGCTGAAGTCTTATTTGCACTATTACCACTCATATTAAATTTGCTTGAATGCATCATAATGCACTCAAGTCAGCATAGCAACGTTAAAAAACGAACAAACACCTGTGCTCACATTTAACGAATAAGTTAGTATTCGCCAATTCATTTTTGTTTGGACTATAATCTGCCTACAGGTGCCAGGTGGTCATATTTTTTGGTTCTACGACAAATGTCACTTTCAAACAAACGTCAACAGCTTTGTGTTTGGACTATTTTCTGCCCATAGTCATGCTTTTGGTTCTACGGTAAATGTTACCTTCAAACAACCATCTAATATTATCTACATTTTTCCTCAACTTTGCAGTTACATGGACGCCATGGCCATCGTGAGGGCCAAGGGGAAGCCGACCCTCTTCATTACCATCACGTGTAATCCGAAGTGGCCGGAGATCGCAAACGCCCTGTTGCCCGGACAGAAGCCCGAGGATCGACCCGACTTGGTGGCGCGAGTGTTCCACCTCAAGCTCCGCCGCATCATCGGGGACCTGACCAAGCAGGCCGTCTTCGGCAAGCCGAGCGCCTTCATGTGGGTCATCGAGTTTCAGAAGCGCGGTAAGTCACAACATGGCTTTGACAGAAATACCTGTACAGACATGAGCTCAGTCGCGGGGGGACGTGACACGCACCCCACCAATATGTACATTTATTCCGATTTAAAGCTCACGCCTTAACGGCCAAATAAATATGATCGAAGAAGTCAACGTGAGAAAGATTTCGTCGTGTAAAGTTCATACTGCTTCGCGTTGTTTTACCTTTTGACGGCGAATATAAATTCACTTATTGTTAGACTATCCCGCAATACACGGCTGCATGGCGGGTTGCCTAGCTTCTGTCGTATTAACGCAAATCATCTGCGACAATCGGTTGAGCTATACCAGTCAGAAATGTTTCGCGTCGCTTTAGCTTCTGAGGGCGAATATAAATTCACTTATTGTTAGACTATCCCGCAATACACGGCTGCATGGCGGGTTGCCTAGCTTCTGTCGTATTAACGCAAATCATCTGCGACAACCAGTCGAGCTATTCCGGCCAGTACAGGCGCTGGCGTTTACATATAATTCACTTATTGTTAGACTGTCCCGCAAGACACGGCTGCATGGCGGGTTGCCTATAGCTTCTGTCGTATTAACGCAAATCATCTGCGACAATCGGTTGAGCTATACCAGTCTGAAATGCTTCGCGTTGCTTTAGCTTCTGAGGGCGAATATAAATTTACTTATTGTTAGACTATCCAGCAACATACGGCTCCATGGCGGGTTGCCTAGCTTCTGTCGTATTAACGCAAATCATCTGCGACAACCAGTCGCATTCCGGCCAGTATAGGCGCTGGCGTTGCCATATAATTCACTTAAAAGTTAAATCTGAGGGCACCCATTTTGTAACATAAAGTCCGTGGCAGTGTATTAAAAACGACAAAATACCGCTGCGTGTCAGTTTGCGTACCCTCTACCATACTAACGTACCGAAGCTACGCATCTTTAAATATCAGTCAAGCGATTCCAGGTCACACTAGAACGCATCAAAATCGTGAGTCTGACATTTTCTTTTTGTTTGCAGGCCTGCCTCACTGTCATCTCCTGCTCATCCTGCAGCCGGAGGACCGGCCTCGGACCGGCGCCGATGCGGACACGATCGTCTCGGCGGAGCTGCCGGACCCCACCGAATCGCCGCAGTCGGCCCGTCTGCAGCAGATTGTCCTCACCAGCATGGTTCACAACGAGTGCGGCGCTGCTCGGCCGACCGCCACCTGCATGAAAGACGGTCAGTGCTCCAAACGGTTCCCGAAACCGCTCTCCCACGAGACCATCTGGCAGGAGGACCGCACGTACCCCCAGTACCGGAGGCGCGGACCCGAGGACGGCGGCCAGCAGGCGGAGCACAATGGGAGGATGGTGACGAACCAGTGGGTCGTGCCCTACAATCCGCTCCTCAGCCTTCGCTACGAGTGTCACATCAACGTGGAGGTGTGCTCCTCTGTGGACGGAGTTAAGTACATTTTTATGTACATTTACAAGGGCTCCGACCGGCAGATGGTCCGCGCAGATCAGCTGATCGAGGCCGGTCAGGACGAGGTGGCAGCCTTCCGAGACCTCCGCTCCATTGGTGCGAGCGAAGCATGCTGGCGGCTGTTCAGCTTCGAGATGAGCGACCGGTCACCAGCGGTGCTGGCGCTACATGTTCATCTCGAAGACCATCAGCTGATCTTCTTCCAGCCTGGGGAGGAGCGGCAGGCAGTGGCTGGGGAGCCGCGCCACACGCAGCTGACTGCCTGGATGACCTACAACCGGGCGTCGGCCGGCGAGGACCCCGAGTGCCTCCGGGTGCTCTACCCGGACTTCCCCCAGAAGTAACGCTGGGACGCCGGCCAGAAGCGGTGGCACCGGCGCCGCAACATGCAGGCGGCGCCCACCATCGGCCGGGTGGTGAGTCTCACACCCAGGCACGGGGATGTATTCTACCTCCGGGTATTGCTGCATCACGTCCCCGGCGCCACGACATTCGCCGATCTGCGCACGGTGGACGGCCAGGTGTGCGACACACACCAAGAGGCGTGTCGGCGGCGTGGCCTGCTCCAGGACGACCAGGAGTGGGCGGAGACGCTGGTAGGGGCCGTCCGCACCCAGCGCCCCGGCCAGCTCAGGCAGCTGTTTGTGGTGCTGCTGCTATTTTGCGCGCCGGCCGATCCCGCAGCCCTCCTCCACCGGTTCCAGGCAGCAATGGGAGAAGACTTCGCCCGCCGCCACCCAGAGCTGCCGCCGGAGACGGTGACGGGACTGGTGCTACTGCGCATCAGCGACTCCCTCCAGCGGGCCGGCAAGACGCTGGAGGACTTCGGCCTGCCGCCCGTGCCAGCTGAACACCAAGCAGCGGCCGCCGCCTTGGAGGGGGCCGAGGAGCTGCGGCGCCTGCCTCCCATTATACGGGAGGAGGTCGACTTCGACCGAGCTGACCTTCAGCACACCGTCGACCAGCGGCTGCCAGGCCTACTGCCGGATCAGCGCCAGGCGGTGGACACGGTGCTGGCCGCGGTCGACGGCCAGGAGCCGCTCGCCCTATTCTTGGACGCGCCAGGTGGCACTGGCAAGACATTTACTTTTAATCTGCTCATCTCTGCGGTGCGAGCCAAGGGCCTGGTGGCACTTGCCGTGGCGTTCAGCGGTATCGCCGCTACACTGCTGGACAGCGGGAGGACTTTTCACAGCCGTTTTAAAGCTCCTCTGCGACCGGACGACACCGCCATCTTTAACATCCCCGCCCAGAGCGAGCTCGCCCAGCTGATCCGGTTAGCGCGCCTCATCGTGATGGATGAGGCCAAGGCCCTATATACCAGGTAGGGTCGTCCGGCGATTCTACCTTTTCGTGACGTCAATCCGTGACGTCATTTGGAGTCAAGTCTCGAAGCCCCGTTCAATCCCCATGTAAATGAGCGATTTTCGAAGCACTGTAGAATGAAGTCTGCACAAGATATATCAAACCTAAGTATCTTATCTGAAAGAGCAGACAATTTTCTGAAAGCTATCTATTACGTGTTTTTCGCTAAATCTTTTGCTTTTTTCACAAAAGCGTAAAATGTCCCCCCATGTCTCCGCAGCCTCCCTGCCGCCGGCCGCCGCGCGGTCGCGGTAGTGTAGTGGTTAGCGTGCCCGCGCAGTATTCCAAAGGTCCCGAGTTCGAATCTATGCGGTGCGGAACTTTAATTGCAATTCCAAGCTGAATATACGCACATCCATAATAAATTATTATTCGTATAGCTAAACTGTCACCAATCTATCCATATAAATTGACTTCACCCAAAATATCGGCAAGATTCTATTCAAATATAAATTCAAATATGGCGGCTTGGACTGCCGCGTGCGTTAGGCTCCGCCCATAGCTCCGCCCACATGCGTGACGTCATTCGTGTTAGTGGACACACGCGGAGATAGGGGACGACATGGGCCTGGATGAGGCTCCGATGGCGCACCGGCACCACATCGAGGGCCTCGACCGGACGCTGCGCGACCTGACGGGGTCCGAGCAGCTGTTCGGCGGCAAGGTGGTGGTGCTGGGCGGCGACTTCCGGCAGGTTCTGCCTGTCGTCCGGCACGCCAACCAGGCAGGCATCGTGGACGCCAGTCTCCGTCGCTCGCCGCTGTGGCGCCACTTCAGAGTACACCGGCTGCGGGAAAACATGCGCGCCAGGCTGGCGCAGGAGGAGAACCAACAGGCCGAGCTGGAGGAGTTCTCCACCTGGCTGCTGCAGCTCGGCAACGGCGAGCTGCCCACAGACGCCGAGGGACGGGTCACCCTGCCGCCGGCGCTGGTGCTGGAAGCCGAGTTGCCGGCCGTCATCGACTGGACCTTCGGCAACCTGACCGACGCCGACAGCATGGCGTCCCGCGCCGTGCTGGCGCCCACTAACAGCACCGTCGACTCGGTGAACAGTTATGTCACCGACATCTTCCCGGGCCAGGCCGTGGAGTGCCTCAGCGCAGACGACACCGTCGGGGAGGAGCAGGAGCCGGTACCCCAGGAGTACCTCAACGGGCTGTGTGTGCCGGGCCTCCCGCCTCATCACCTGCTTTTGAAGCCCGGCATGCCGGTCATCCTGCTCCGAAACATCGACCCGGCCAGGGGACTGTGTAACGGCACCCGGCTCCTGGTGGTGGCCGTCCACGGCGGCCGGCTCCTGGAGGCGACCGTGGCCTGCGGCAGCGCGGCCGGCCGCCGGGTTCTCATCCCCCGCCTGACGCTGCAGTCGCCGGACGACGCCTTCCCGTTCGAGTGGTGGCGGCGCCAGTTCCCGGTGCGGCCCGCCTTTGCGCTCACAATCAACAAAGCGCAAGGTCAGACGCTCCGGCGAGTGGCCGTCCTTCTGCGAGAGCCCGTGTTCGGCCACGGACAGCTCTATGTTGCCGCAATTAGCAAATCCAGCTGGATTTGCTAATTGCGATTCACTCACAACTTAGTACCTGTGCCTGAAACGTGATTATGCCTGAAACGTTATTATAAACATAACCTATATGTAGTAAATTATTTGAACCACATATCCAAGTAGGTAGCTTATCAGTCTGAATTGGTTTGGTCAATGACCCATTTATTTGAATTTTATCCATTTGGACCGCATCATTCACCTTTTCGCGTACATCAAAGCTTCTACAAGTCACTATTACACAAAACCATTACTACTCGAACTGGCCAATTATGCGCAAGCCATATCCTCGCGACGCGAAGCAAGCGGCTTGCCGCTTGTTTACATATATAAAAATCAAAATGTCCGTATGTATGTATGTGACGCGTCCGTCACGCTTGGCGGGCTATTGCTCCGGAACGGTGCGGGCTACGGGGGTGAAATTTTTGACTAAAGTCGGACGCGTGCATCTGTTTGTTGTATTAAATTTTGGAGGGGGTGCGTGCAGTGGTGTGCACGTGGCGGGCGCATCTTTGCGGGATTTTGGGCCGCGGCCGGCTTCGAGCAGAGAGCACGCACCTTAGGCTCAGTTTCTTCGCTTGCAAAACTGACCGAAATCAGCGCCGGCAGGTCGTTGACCTTTGGCAATGAATACAGGAACAGAGCACCGCCGGCCAGGAGGAGACGCCAAATTTATTCTGGCCATAACTCGGCCGCTACTGGGCCGATTTTAGAGGTAGTGTGCCAGCTTTCCTGGACCGTATGGAGTTAATGGCCCAGATAAGGAGAACCGGATTTTTAGAACTTATCCATACCTTCAAAGCTCATGGAAACGTCTTAAATTCTTCAAATTTTGAGTACCCCAGTGCGAAATTCGCCCCGACGGGTTGTCGGTCGTACCCCAACCACATTTCACACCACTATGAACAATAAATGCACACACTGAAATCGCTATTACCGATATGCTCATCCAATCAAGTTTCGATAAACCCGTTCATCATCATCTCCTGCGGTTTCGAACACGCCTGTTAGGTGGTGCGGTAGACCGCGCCCAAAGCCAGGGCCCCGGTAACGTGAGGTAGCCGAGTCGGGGCAGCGTGCGCTGACCCAAGCCGGGGCCGCGCGTCCTCCCGGTGTCATGTGATAGCCCGGGGCTGCCCGCGGGGATGCGGTAGACCGCGCCCAAAGCCGCGGCCCCGGCTTGGGTCAGCGCACGCTGCCCCGACTCGGCTACCTCACGTTACCGGGGCCCTGGCTTTGGGCGCGGTGGTGGTGCGTCGGGCCGCGCGCTCTGACTTCGGCCAAGAAAAATGCGTCAGCTGATCATTGTCATTTCTGCCACTTTCATGTGGTGAGATGGGGTCAAACTTTAGAGACGGCTGTTTCATATCAATTATTTTACATAAAATAATATTTCCAACCATAAATTAATGTTCGACAGCCAAATTAAAGAAACAGTACCAATACAGGCTTACAGTTTAAATTCGACATTGTGTTGTCTACGATTAGACAGCTGATAAATCATTCCCGTACGTCGTAACTCTATAATGACCTTTGCTTATTGTCACATGTGCGCCGCATTCGCGATTGCTGCCGACGCCTGTTTGCAGGTCAGCCCACTACAGTTGTTATACATATCGAAAAACCGATAAACTTTTAGGCGAAAAAAGCACTATTTTAGGCCCATTTTTTATTTTTTTGCGATATTAGGTGAAACCAGAAGCTTCTTATCCTAGGAAAAATAAAATGGGAAATCATTCAAAGGTGGCACACTACCTTTAATCAAAATTGATTTATTTACGCTGCGCGTAATGCTGTCCCTCTAGTTACATATATAAAATCTAAATGTCCGTATGTATGTATGTATGTATGTATGTATGTATGTGACGCGTCCGTCACGCTTGGCGGGCTATTGCTCCGGAACGGTGCGAGCTACGGGGGTGAAATTTTCGACACAAGTCGGACGCGTGCATCTGTTTGTCGTATCAACTTTTCGAGGGGGTGCGTGCAGCGGTGTGCACGTGGCGGGCGCATCTTTGCAGCATTTTGGGCCGCGGCCGGCTTCGAGCAGAGAGCACGCGCCTTAGGCTCAGTTTCTTCGCTTGCAAAACTGAGGAAAATCAGAGCCGGAAGGTCACTGACCTTTGGCAATGAATACCGGAACAGAGCACCACCGGCCGAGAGGAGACGCAACATTTATTCTGGCAATATCTCGGCCGCTACTGGGCCGATTTTAATGAAATTTGATTCATTACGCTGCGCGTAATGCTGTCCCTCTAGTTACATATATAAAAATCAAAACGTCCGTATGTAACGCGTCAGTCACGCTTGGCGGGCTATTGCTCCGGAACGGTGCGAGCTACGGGGGTGAAATTTTCGACACAAGTCGGACGCGTGCATCTGTTTGTCGTATTTAACTTTGGTGGGGGTGCGCTCGGCGGTTTGCACGTGGCGGGCGCATCTTTGCGAAATTTTGGCCGCGGCCGGCTTCGATCAGACGGCACGCGCCTTAGGCTCAGTTTCTTCGCTTGCAAATCTGAGCGAAATCAGAGCCGGGAGGTCACTGACCTTTCGCAATGAATACCGGAACAGAGCACCGCCGCGCCGGCCAGGAGGAGTCGCCAAATTTATTCTGGCCATAACTCGGCCGCTACTGGGCCGCTTTTAATGAAAATTGATTTATTACGCTGCGCGTAATGCTGGACACCTAGTTTACATATATAAAAATCAAAATGTCCGTAATCGTATGTAACGCGTCAGTCACGCTTGGCGGGCTATTGCTCCGGAACGGTGGGGGTTGCGGGGGTGAAATTTTGGCGCCGGGTCGGGCGCGTGCAACCATTTGTCGTATTAAATTTTGGTGGGGGTGCGCTCACGGGTTTGCACGTGGCGGGCGCATCTTTGCGGAATTTTGGCCGCGGCCGGCGCCGAGCAGACGGCACGCGCCTTAGGCTCAGTTTCTTCGCTTTCAAAACTGAGCAAAATCAGAGCCGGGAGGTCACTGACCTTTGACAATGAATACCGGAACAGAGCACCGCCGGCCAGGAGGAGACGCCAAATGTATTATGGCCATAACTCGGCCGCTACTGGGCCGATTTTAATAAAAATTGATTTATTACGCTGCGCGTAATGCTGTCCCTCTAGTTCCTCTTATAAAAATCAAAACGTCCGTATGTATGTATTTATGTATGTATGTATGTATGTATGTATTTATGTATGTATGTATGTATGTATGTATGTATGTATGTATGTATGTATGTATGTATGTATGTATGTATGTATGTATGTATGTATGTATGTATGTATGTATGTGACGCGTCAGTTACGCTTGGCGGGCTATTGCTCCGGAACGGTGCGGGCTACGGGGGTGACATTTTCGACGTAAGTCGGACGCGTGCATCTGTTTGTCGTATCAACTTTTCGAGGGGTTGGGTTCGGCGGTTTGCACGTGGCGGGCGCATCTTTGCGTGATTTTGGGCCGCGGCCGGCTTCGAGCAGAGAGCACGGGCCCTAGGCTTAGTTTCTTCGCTTGCAAAACTGAGCGAAATTAGAGCCGGCAGGTCACTGACCTTTGGCAATGAACACCGGAACAGGGCACCGCCGGCCAGGAGGAGACGCCAAATTTATTCTTGCAATAACTCGGCCGCTACTGGGCCGATTTTAATGAAAATTGATTTATTACGCTGCGCGTAATGCTGTCCCTCTAGTTATTGTTATAAAACTCACGCGTGCTTCATTTTTACGCATCTTCCGGCTCATTATTTGGCTGCAAAAAATGAGCCAATAATGCATGATGTCATACTTCAAGTGCTTTATATATTCCATATTATGTGATTATGTGCATTATAATTCCGATTTTTTAAATCTTTTGTATACATTTATGCTTCATGTTTTTGATAAAACATATTTGAAGACGTTTTCCGTGTCCTTTGTAAGAAAACTCATGTCACATTTAAAGGTGAATTGATGACAAAAGTTCTTGGGTTATCACAGCAACTGTGTTATGCCTGGTTCAAAACGTTGAGCATTGTTCATGCTTGGGATTGAGTAATTCAGAGATGTATTTATGAATGAATCGTGCGAACAAGTTAATCGCTCAATCATAGATAACATGATTCATGTTATCTATGGCTCAATTTATTAAAAAATAGCAAAGCTTTAGTTCTAAAAGAAGACATGCTTCGGTTAGGAAAATTGCATTTCAACCATCAGTTTCTGGGATTAAGCAAAAGGACAACCGGATTTCATTGGGATATATATTTTGAACAAAAAGTAGTAACACGAGAAATCTTTCAGCAACATGCATTACAATCGTTGACATTTTGTGTATTTGAAAGAGATCCGCATAACATGTCGGGTTTTCGACCAAATTCATGTCTAGTATTGAGCGAAAACCAATAAATACAGACGGTAACCACAGGCGGATCCAGAAAGTATCGGACGCGGCGGAGGGCATACGCCCAACTAATGGGATTTGGATTCCTTACGCACAGCTGTGTAGCTAAAGCATTTTTTTATAGAAGTTTTTTTTCGTTTTCTTTCTATTCTAGAAAAATCGTCGATTTCAGGCGCTGTATACGGGCATTTGCCCCAAATGCCGGAAATTTGTCCCAAATGCCCTTCCTGTTGACATTTGCACACCCAATCCATGTTCCATTGTGCTTTACCGTTTTATCGTTGACGGCCAAGCGAAATCCAGGGACACCAGGCATCGGACATCGACTTTGCACTGAACATCGTGACACGGTGGTAGCGCAGTCTGATTCTGCCGGACTCGGTTTGTCTAATAGGAAGTGTAGCGGTCGACTGCTGTATTGAAGGTCACACAGATGACACGAGGCTAGCGCCGCCAAGTGGTGGGTGCCGACAACTATTCACTACACCTTCCCCCTCAAGTCACCTTCTAGCTCCGAGGTCTACCCCGACCTCGGATCATCGGTGACTGAACAGATCTATCGACATTGCTCAACTTCAGATTGTTTACATGTATGGTTAGCGTTTTTCCCTGTCCATCACGAATACGATAGTTAACGTCAGACACACGACCCACAACGTCAAATGGCCCGCTCCAGATAGGCTGCAGTTTCGGCGACACACCCGCCTGATTAATTGGACGCTTCCAAAACACTCGATCTCCAACTCTGAATGTTCGCACTTTCACACTTTTCGCTCTGTCATACGTCGCAGCTCGCGCCACCGCCGCTCGACTGGAGGCCTGCCGGGCCGCCTCACGCACTTCGGTGAGCCGACTCATCAACTGTGAGCCAGCCGGTGAGCGCAACGGCGCGTGCAGTACATCCATGGGAAGCCTCGCTCGGCGGCACTGGACCAGCTCAAACGGCGTGGCCTGAGTCGTCTCGCAGATTGTCGTGCGGTAGGCGAAGGCCAGTGATTGGAGGTTCCGATCCCACTGTTGTTTGTTGTCGTCCAGATATGCACGTATCATATTCAGCAGCGTCCTGTTGAACCGTTCCACCATATCCGCTTGAGGGTGATACGGTGATGTGGTCCGATGTGTGATGCCCAGTCTCCCACAAAATGACTTGAAGGACGCGCTCATCCATTGCGTGCCTTGATCTGTGACGAGCTCAGCTGGAATTCCGTATCTGCAGAATACTTCATCCAGCAGCCAGCGTTCTACCGTTGCTGCATCCGTGGTTGGAACTGCCACCAGTTCCGGCCATTTCGTGAAGTAATCCTGACAGACCACAATGAACCGTGCTCCGTTCTCAGCCGTAGGAGATATAGGACCGATGACGTCCAGCGCCACCTTCTGCCACGGCTCCAGCGATGCTGTGTCCACCGGACACAGAGGCGCAGTCGCCACCGGCGTGTCCTTGACTCGGCAACACGTCAGACACGCCTTCACGTACTTCTTTACGTCCATCACCATTCCAGGCCAGAAGTAGCGCTTCTGGATGCGATGCAGCGTCCGTCTTGAGCCAGGGTGGCCTGCCAGGGGCTCATCGTGTAGAGATGTGATTATTCCCCTTCTCTGTGATGCAGGTACTACCAGTTGCTCTCCCCACTTTGGATGAACATGGCAAAGCATGCCGCGTTGATTCACCTTAAACGCTGACGGCTGCTGTCGTTGAAGCTGCTGAAGTTTGCTGTCAGTTCTCAGCTCCACCTTCCATTCATCTAAACTGGCCACAGATGGCACTCCGATCGGGGCTACAGGTGACGCTTCTGAGGGTCCAGCGGCTGACTGGTTCGCCGCCTGACTGCGGCTCTGAGTTTCCTGAGTCGAGTCTGGAACCGACCGGCTCAGAGCATCAGGCACTACATGCTGCTGGCCGGAGATGTGGTCGACAGTGAAGTCGAATTCCTGAAGCAGAAGCGCCCAGCGTCCCAGCCGACCAGACAGATCCCTCTTTGACTGGAGCCACGGCAGAGGTCGATGATCGGTGCACAGCCGAAAGTGACGACCGAGGAGCAGGTGACGCCACTTCTTCAGCGCATGCACGATGCCGAAGGCTTCCTGCTCTATGACGGAGTACGCCCGCTGCTGCTTGGAGAACGCCTTGCTGGAAAACTCCACTGGCCGTCCATCCGCCTCGAGAACGCAGCCGATGCCGTCCTGACTGGCGTCTGTGCGGACGGTGAAGTCTGACTTCTCTGTTGGGATGGTCAGCACGGGGCGCGTCATCAGCGTCTGCCGAAGACGAAGGAACGCCGACTCATGCGCTCCGTCCCAGTGAAACGGGCTGCTCTTCTTCAGCAGGTCATGCAGTGGTCGGGCGATCAGACTGAAGAACGGCACATGAGCTCTGTAGAATCCGCACAGTCCAAGGAACCGCCTCAGTTCCTTCTGGTTCGTTGGCCGCTTGACTGCTTCGATCGTCCGCCTGTGTTCCTCTGTGGGTCGTATGCATCCCTGAGATACGCTGAAGCCTAGGAATGACTCAAGCGATGACGTCATGAATCGGCACTTGTCTCGGTTCAGAGTCAGACCGGCGGACCGCAGCCGCTCGAGGAACAAGACGCAAGTGGCCGAGGTGCTCCGTCTCATCACCGCTGAACACACACCAGTCGTCAAAGTACGCCGCGACGCAGGGTAAATCCTTCGTGATACGGTGCATGAGCCGGTTGTACGTGCTGGGTCCATTGCACAAACCGAACGGTAGAACGGTAAACTGCAGCAGTTGCCCATTAAACTGAAACGCTGTCTTCTTGCGATCCTCTTCTCTGAGGGGTATTTGATAATACCCCTGCTTCGCGGGTATACTAGCGACCCTAACGGGCCCAATGGTCATGTTGCTGCCTGGCTTTAGCTGCTAAATGCTGAGTTATAAATCGGACTGGTAATTAACAAGGACACGTTCCAACATTCACATTCCACACCATGTGAAAAGTGAATAAATGTTGCGCGTCGCACCACCATAACTGTTCTAAATGAGCTGGATATGTGGTCATGCCGGCGTTTGCCAGTGACCAGCTGGGCACATAATCGCGCTTTTTGACACTAGTTCATGCGTTGAATTTCCATTTCTACAGGTCTGACGCAGAGATGCCTGGCGCTGTGTTTACCAAGCGGCGCGAGATGTTGCCGGCCGCAACCGGCGGGCAGCGCACCGCGTCGTCATCATCACCTTTTCTGGCCGCGTTTTTGACTTAATGACACTTTACTTTTCCGACTTAAATTTCTCTCAGATATAATCTAGGGTGTGATATCTTGGAAGCTCTGAGTCTGCATTGTCCTCTATTAGTCCTCGGAGTCCGCCAGAATTCGACAGGCACCGCCTTCTGAAACTTCAGCACCTTCGAAGACTTGCCTACTATTTTTTGCAAGTTCTAAACGTTCCGCTAATTGCATGGAATTCCTCAGCTCGAACGGCATCTGAAACACAGCTTTTTTACATTCATCGCATCTTAATTTGGTCATTTTGACATCACCCTGACCCGACCTTCACTATACGCTTAACCTGCTGGAAAACTTTACTGTACCTGGGTATATACCTTTACAGTACCTTTGTAGGGTTTACCTTACAGTATTCCTATTGGGTCGCTTTATAGAAAGTGGCCTAGTTAGGTGCGGGTCGAAAACAGTCTTAACTCTTATATTCCATTTTCTATGTTCTAGTAGTATTGCTCATTATTGACTTTATAGTTTATAAGGGGTACGTATCATTTCAAATGAGTAAATAAATAAATGAATAAATAAATAAATAAATAAATAAATAAATAAATAAATAAATAAATAAATAAATAAATGGAGCTTTATTTACCAAGTCACATTTCACGAGAATCGTGAAAATAAGGGAAACCCTCCTGTACATTCGCCAAAGAAAACCAATCCCTTTCTTCCTGGTTCGTTCTTTAGACCATGTTAACCCGCGCCCTGCTGGGGGGGGGGTGTTTGAACACCCCCCTTGTGGTTTTTCGCGAATATCTCAAAAACGGCGGCGCGGAGCGCCGCCGTTTTTGGTACACCTTATCATACATCAATTCTACACATGTTGTGAAAATTTCAGACCAAGGTCATTCAAGGTCAGGTCACCAGGTCACTTGAAGTGACCTCACCTCATAAAAAGTTTCAATGTCTGTCATAGCTACACCGAGTGACCGATCGCTTTGAAACTTTCAGCGATTGCTAAGAGCAATAGCATGTACGAAATGTATATCTCAGAATTTTGATATCGATGACCTAAGGTCAGGTCAATTTTGCGACCTTCCCATTATAAGTCAATGGGAGAAAATTGAAATGCGCCTCTTTTGGACAAAAGACATTATAAACACTCCCAAACACCAAATTACAAGTGGTTTAGACACACTGAACATGAAAATGGTGTCCGTGACCCTTGTTTATGCCCTGAGGTCATCTTAGGTCACGAATGGTATCTAACAGTTTTTCGCAAATAACTTTTGATAGAGGCATGCTAGAGCGATGAAAACGCCTTAGATGTGTTCAGCCCGACGATACGGATCGACTGATATGCAACATGACCCTTTCCGGTCAGGTCATGACCTTGACCTGAGGTCAAATTTTCAAGTTGACCTTTCAAGGTCAACTTGTAGTTCATTCGATGCGTCTTGACGAGAGGAACACAATGCCGGTAAAAGTAAGCTCGTAAAATGCTTGGGTCAAAAGTTATTGCAGAAAAACTGTTTCCGAAAAAATCGGCTATTTTTGCAGTTTTTGCCCCCTGCAGGCAAAACCGTTGACGTTAGGTCAAATCTGAGAGAATTACTCAGAAAGGGCTTTAATAGGGCTATCGAATGCGCTTTTCTGCGGCGCTGTAGCTCTATTGGTTCTCGAGTTATGCGTCGGCTTCTTGGAAATTTTCGACATTCAACCTGGAAATCGGCGAAATTTTGCCTTCAATGACCTCTGGTGACCTGACCTTTGACCTGACCAAAAAATTGACCGAAGTGATTTCGTCATTATTTTTGACGCTCTTTCGAACGCCGCCTTCCGCGTATCGCTACGTGGCCCAGGAGCCGAGTTACAAGGGGGGTGTTCAAACACCCCCCCCCCCCAGCAGGGCGTGGAAATCCAGGACCCCCAGCCGGGCGCGGGTTAACTGATGTTATAAATATCAATTACATTTACAAGCTGAACAAAATCAGAAGTAATACATATTTTAAATGCGTTACAGCGTGCTGAGGCAGTTGATATACTCACATTATGGTCACAATTCTAAGCACGCCAATGCTGCACCCATGACAGAACGTTTGGACGCTTCTTCATTATGACGGGAATGAATGCCGCTTACTTTTCTTCCTGCTATACAAGCTGTTTTATAATGATAACATTTATTTATTTATTTCGCACCAAGTCGGTACATATACGCCCGGTTATATATGACAAGATATAACCGGTTTTTCCGCGACACTACGAGCGTCTTCTCTGGGGCGGCCCCGGAGCCGGGCCGGCCTCTGCGAGCAGCGTTCGGCGGCAGGCGGGCGGCCGCCTGCGCCCCCGGGTGGCAAGGCCGCTAAGGCGACGGCCTCCTCTGATTGGTGGAGCGACTCGTGTCACGTGACGGTGACGGCGCGGGGTTTGAGTGCATTTGCGCGGTCACTCTGTTCTAAGCCGCCCGGTCTGACGCAAGTCAGCAGTGTTCTCGCTCTGAAATGTTTTTGCGTTTACTGCGGTCGTGTTCAGTGGAAACTGGAAGACATCAAGGGGAGTATAAGTTCGGTTTTATATCAATGTTATATTGATTGACGAGGATGTTTTTTCCTTTCGGTGTTTTTATGTTTATTTTTTTTTTACTGGTTTGTTGTTTCTGTCTGATTTTTTTTCATTTTCGGCATGAGGTTTGGTTATTTTTGTGCTTATGTTATGTTATCACGGTAAGAAGAGGGTCGATGAGCAATGGGTCGGCAAATGCCCGGTATTATAGGTTCTTTGAAGGTTAGATGAAACAACGAAACTTGGACTGCTGGTAGAAATAGGCTTGGTGTGTTTTTTTTTCTTCAGATTTTGGGAGATTGAGTGTAGGTATTTGCTGGGTGTAACATAGCTGTAACTGCTTTTTGTTTCTTCCCTGGAACGGAGCGCCGGACTTTGCCATTCTACACTCCGTGTGAGTGAAATCAGCTCATGCTTTCTCGGTGTAGCAGCTCAGAGTGCACGGCCTGGCCGGCGTAGGGTTTGGTGGCCACGTGGTGTTGGCCGGTGGTTGTGCAGAGAGTTGGTAGAATTACCGTTTTGTGGTGCCTGGTGTTGGTTGAACTGTGGTTCCCATACAGGTGAACGGTTACTGGCGTAAGGTGTGCCAGGTGGGCGTACCCCGTGGAGAATGAGCTGCTGGTGATTGTGATGTTGGCTCTGTCCGAGCGTGTCCGAGCGGGGTTTTCAATAGTGGGTTAGGGATTGTTGATAACAAGGGTACCAACTACCGGGTGAGACTTGAGAGGGTAAATGGAGTTCATTGTAAGGATAACCAATGCAATGGTATTGGTCTAAGGTGGTATTGTTATCTGGTGTTGATAGGTTGGAATGAAAGGTTTAGTGGGTGATACAGAGGTACAGAGGTGATACAGTGGAACCCAGTTTGGGTGTGATAAGTCTCGGCGGACTAGGATATTATGGATTAGATGGGGAATTATGTAAGGTGGTTTTGGGATGCATTAGCGATAGCCTAGTAAGTTACAGGCTATTACCCAGAGGAAGTTTTCACACCCATGTTTAAAGGCTGCAGTAGGTATGCCATTTTCTAGGCTGCAGTTTTAGGGTAGCCCGTGATTGTGTGGCTCTCACTCTGCATTGGGGTACGAGTTATCTGTATTTCGTTTTTTTTTATTGTAGTGGCGTTTGTAAATCGTTTTTTTTTTTGCCAGAGTGAGGTGCCTTTCTTGTCGTTGGTCAATAGAGCATTGCCAAGGCATGCATAAGCAACAATCTGCAATATGCATATCCTGCCGATATGTCATCACACGCATTGTCAGGTAAATGGTTCCAGTATACTCGTATATAGCCCCTTTTGATACGAGATTTCGGCTAGAAATGGTTATGTGACACAATCTGTTTTTTTTTTCTTCCATGGCTTGGTGGTTGGCATCCGACTCTGAACGGCGACGGATCGGCACACTCGGCGGGGCCGGTCCGCTTTGCCAGAGTCTTCTTTGGCCGCTGGAGGATTCCTTCACAGCTCCCACGTCAGCTGAGGGAGTTCCGACCCCTCCCAGCTCATCTTGCTCCAGTGGTGCTGCCTAGCAGGTCTTACGGGACATCGTCAGGTATAGGCCAAGGTGGCCGGGGTTTTGAAAGGTACGTTATTCCATGTACGGGGCCGGTACATATCTGTTAATGGAGGTTCTGGGGGACCCGATAGGGTGGATAGTGAACGCTTGGGCATGGGCGATATCGTCATTTTTGAGGGGATATTTGGCTCCACCAATAGGGACATGAGCAGGGGCGGATCCAGAAAATCTCCAAGGGAGGGGCCATTAGAAACCAGGAGGCCCCCCCCCATAATCCCACCTGTTGGAGGCCCCATCTTCCCACTTGTTGGGCCCCCCCCAAAAAACTGCGTCTATTGAGCTTATCTAGCTGTTCAGGCAACATCTCAACATCTGTGCAGGCTTGGAGGCCCTCTGTGCAGGTTAGGAGGCCCTGTAAAAGTGGTCATCTCTGTGAGTATAAGAGACCTCCAAGTTATGAAAAGCTTTACCAATCTTCTAACAAAGAAGTCTTCTCAGCTAGTCTTCTAAGAAATAACTAAGTGGGTAGGTTAAAAAAAACTCATCGGATTTCGGCCACTTTATTTTCAGGAGGCCCCCTTTTCAGCTTTTTAACTTTTTAACTTTTTATTTTATTTTTGAAAAAAATCGGCCAAGGGGGGGGCCATGGCCCCCATGGCCCCCCCCTTGTATCCGCGCCTGGACATGAGGGCAATGCTGGTGGAAAGTAAGATACTAAGATAGTAATAAAATTGTGATAAAATCGTTAGGCGAAGCCCGAAGATAAAAAATAAAATCTAGTCAACTCTAACGTTAGACGTATTTTCAACCTTGGTTTGCTGCTGCTGCTGAGGGTTTTTAAATCGTCTGTAACTATCTTCAAAGCGGTCTATTTCTTAGCAAATTATTTCTCCTTGTCGCTATAAAACATGATATGACCTTTATCCTGCAAAACAGCGAATGAACATTGAACAATACAGGTCAGGTACATAGGCGCGGGAGCCGGGGGGCAGTGGGGGCAGCTTGCCCCCCCCCCCCCCCAACTCTGGGGCCGTGGGGGCGGTGCCCCCACAGCTTTGAGACGGAATACCACACTTTTTTTGCAAATGTTTTCTTTTTTGTTGAAAAGCCGAGGGGTGAAAAATAAGTGGCCTAAAACCGGTGAGAAAACTAGATTTGGGGGTACCCTAGGTTGATCTCTATTATGGTGTGCCCCCCAGTCGGAAAGTAGTTCCCGCGCCCCTGGTCAGGTACTATCATTAATAGCTAAAATGAAGTGAGTCAGTATGCGTTGTTCGGACTGGGAGTTCCCCTCAGTGTCCCAAAATTGTATTTTGGCTTGGGTGTCAAAGGTAAATTCCTAGGGGCCCGGGAACTGTTACGAAACTAATTCGCCTGATTGGTTTAGTCACTCTGAATGCTGCTCTGGTTACAATAAATTGAGCTATATCTGCGAGTTTCAAAATCATGCGGCTAAATCGGCGCACCTCCACGGCCCAAACACGATGACCGTCAACTAGTTTATTGCGGCGATCAGCTGATGCAAAACTGGGTCAGTGTGCCACGTGTGCCCTGTGGTTCACACCTTCCTCACCAGAGGCGCGCCACCGTCCACGGATTCTGACCCGCAATCTGCTCCATCCTAAAACAGAGCCAATAGGTGGCGCTGGGGAGGTGACCAAACAAGCACCAGGTGGCGCTGGGGGGGGGGGGGGGGCGGCCGGCACTAAATATGGTCCACATTTCACAACATTCTCCGCCCCGTTGGAGTATAGAGATGATACTCCAACACACTTTAGGCCTAGCAACAATCATGGCACAGAGATCAAATAGCGAAACACATCAGCTTGGCCAGAAATGACGAGTGCATTAGCAAACAACTGATCAACACATTCCCGGTCAGTATACACACACAAGGATACACTTAACTACAACGAAAGAGAGACGACTCTGTCTGAAAGCCTAACCAGACGCTCCACTCTCTAATCGCACTCTAGATCGTGGAGACACTGAATCGCGCGAGTACGGACACCCTTCGCTGTACGTAGGTCAGCGGAGCGTACGACACCATCAGACCCTTTATACAGCCGCACAACCACACCAACCGGCCACGTCAAGCGCGGAATGTTCTTCTCATGAATCAAAACGACTGAGCCTACCCTCAAGCTACCGTGATGGCGGAATTGGCGAACGGAAGTGGGTAACTGGCGCAAGTAGGCGGACGACCAAACTTCCCAAAACCGATCCATGCGCTCCTTACGAAGTCTGGCGCGAGCCGGCAGCGACTGTTGCGCTGCTGCGGCGGCTGGATCTAACTGCTCTCCCGGCTGAAAGCCGGACCCCCTGCCTATCAGAAAGTGACTGGGAGTCAAGGGTTCGGTCGCATCCGCATCATCACCAGCATAGACCAATGGACGCGAGTTTATGCAGGACTCGACCTCGCTGAGAAGCGTCTCCAACTCAATCCTCGTCAGGCAGCGCTTACCTAGCGCCTTTCTCAGTCCCGACTTAACCGACCTAATCAGTCTTTCCCACCATCCTCCCCACCAGGGGGACAGTGGGACGATAAACTTCCAAGCCGGTGCTAAATGTCCGAACTGTCTCTGCAAGAGAGAATCAGCGCCCTTCAGCGTCGCAGCATTATCGGAGTAAATCTCAGTGGGCATTCCCCTCCTGGCTGCAAAACGCCTGAGCGCCAGCATGAAGTCCTCTTAAGACAGGGAGTCTACCAGCTCTACATGCACTGCCCTGGTTACCGCACATGTGAACAGGCACACTAGGGTTGTTCAAAAAAACCGAATTTTGGAAAAGTATACGGGCTCATAGCTCATGTGGTGCGGTATTCTTTTCTGAGTCCAATGATGCACATTTTTCTGAAAAGTATTAAGTGTTAGGGGCTCCTCAAACGGCTTAAAGAGGACCATGTTAGGCCTGCCGACCGGCCGGTGTCAATAAGGGCGAGAATTCGACGCCGCGCACGGGCGGCAGCGCCTTATCGGCACCGCGCGCCACGACACTTGCCGGGCGGCCGGCCGGGCGGTGGGAAGTTATAAGTGCGTGGTCTTTATCACGCGATCGGGGTACGCTATCCCATATTTTCGGGGCGGACAGTTTCAGTGCCGCATCGGTGCGGCTGCCGCGGTGGTCTGTGTCGATGGTACAGAAAATAAGTCAAACAGAGCTGAGAAAAGACTGAATGATTCCGGGTAGTTGCCTCGAAACAATCCATTTCAATATGGCAAAAGTCAATTATTCAAAATAATTTATATTAGGACCAAAACGCGTTTCGATAATATCGTCATCAGTTGGTCCTAAATAAATGACACAAAATACCATGTTCAATCCAAAACACTTGAAAACCTACGGTAACATTTCACGTGGACATCTCAATGCATTACATTCACTGGGGAGAAGTTCAACACTCAGTCGTGACCTATCTCGTCAATAACATGTACAATGTATATACCTACACATAGAATTTTACAGTTGATGAACAGATAGAATCAATTTTTCTGACTTTTGCCATATATGTCACTATGAGCTTAAACAATTTGTCTGTCAATTATTCAAGTAATCTATCTGATGAAATTCGTGAGTTTAACGTAAGGAAAAAGCTAGCTAGTATTTGCAACCGTATCGTTTTCTTAAAGCAGTGTATCGCAGAACAAGTTTTACCCAAGTCAGCTCCCGGATATTTACGAGATGGAAACAAGCCGTTTACTAGCTCAGCCCGCATGTACTTGGAAGAAGCATGCAAGAATCTCAAAGATGAAATAGTTCTTCTTCAAGATGGACGGAAAGGAGCGCCTATCAATGCTAGATAGCGCTCGAGGCGGCCATTCTTGAAATAAATGAGTGCATGAACCCCAAAAGTGGTAGGATAACATTAGCCGAGACAGCCGCAAAATTGATTCTATCTGTTCATCAACTGTAAAATTCTATGTGTAGGTATATACATTGTACATGTTATTGACGAGATAGGTCACGACTGAGTGTTGAACTTCTCCCCAGTGAATGTAATGCATTGAGATGTCCACGTGAAATGTTACCGTAGGTTTTCAAGTGTTTTGGATTGAACATGGTATTTTGTGTCATTTATTTAGGACCAACTGATGACGATATTACCGAAACGCGTTTTGGTCCTAATATAAATTATTTTGAATAATTGACTTTTGCCATATATGTCACTATGAGCTTAAACAATCCATTTCAAGAATACATTTGCCTTCTTAACGTACCGTATCACTTGTTAATTCTTTAAAAAGCAAACTCTGAGCAATAACAGACTTCTTTGCATTGCTGTTGACAATTCAAGTTACTTTTGGACGGTGGCTCGCACCCCCAATATGCTGCCACGCATCTTAAATCTAACGGCGAAACGCGCAACTTTGCGAGGATCGAAAATTCACGATTTACGTACAGCAAGAGCTGGCAATGCACAAGAACAGAATATGGAGACCCGGAAGTCATCGGTCCAAGTTTGGGGGTGGGTTTGACGAGCATGGGCGTCACCAATGTCATTATGCAGATACGTTGATGTCAAATGCTGAAGCAACAGAATCGACGCCAGGTTTAACTTAGATTAGCAGGCCGAAATAAAACATGTCCGGGAATGACAGGGTGGCCACCCTGACAGTGTGACGAAGTGAGACATGAGTAGAGACATTAGCTGGAGTACTTATAAAGCGCCGTTTATCCAATCCTTCGAGCATAAGCGACGCCGGCAGTCCGGCCAGGGCGGCCGTGCCCACCGATGCCGATCAAGACCCGAATCCAGACCCGGCATAGAACACAGCTCTGCCCTGACGTGACGCATTATCCAGGTGTGTCACTCATGACGGAAAGACCAATGCAGGAGCCTTGCCAGCTCCTGTTGTACCTACTTCGTTAAATTTTCGATTCTCGCTAAGTTGCCGTTTCGTCGTTGGAATAGAGTTACGCGGCAGCATATTGGGGCTGCGAGCCACCGTCCAAAAGCAACTTAAATTGTCAACAGCAATGCAAAGAAGTCTGTTATTGCTCAGAGCTTGCTTTTTGAAGAATTAAAAAGTGATACAGTACGTTAAGAAGGCAGCTGTATTCTTGAAACGGATTGTTTCGAGGCAACTACCCAGACTCATTCAGTCTTTTCTGAGCTCTGTTTGAGTTATTTTCTGTACCATCGACACAGACCACCATGGCAGACGCACCGATGCTGCACTGAAACTTTCCGCCCCGAAAACATGGGATAGCGCACCCCGATCGTGTGCAATAAGACCACGCACTTATAACTTCCCACCGCCCAGCCGGCCGCCCGGCAGATGCCGTGGCGCGCGGTGCCGATAAGGCGCTGCCGCCGGCGCGCGGCGTCGAGTTCTCGCCCTTATTGACACCGGCCGGTCGGCGGGCGTAACATGGTCCTCTTTAAGCCGTTTGAGCTGCGCCTAGCAGTAATACTTTTCGGAAAAAAGGGTATCATTGGACTCAGAAAAGAATACCGCACCACATGAGCCATGAGCCCATATACTTTTCCAAAAATCGTTTTTTTTTAACAACCCTAAGGCACACGTACAACTTTTTGCGCGGCTCATCTACACAGAACACCGGCCCTGCGAAGTCTATGCCGGTGACAGCAAACGGGGGTGCCTCAGTCACCCTCGACTTCGGAAGCGGCGCCACTGGCGCGTTGCATGCTCGAGTATCCTGCCTTTGACATGGAACACATCCCCTTTTCACTCTCTTTGCGAGGCGTCGCAGTCCGAAAATCCAATACGACCCTCTGAGTGAGCTGATCAGGGCAGACACGCCAGCGTGTCGCATCAGCAAGTGCTGCTCACGGACTAGTAGCTCCGACACGTGACAGGTCGGCAGAACGACAGGATGAACCTCGTCGTAGGACAGATCAGACATCTGCAGTCTGCTGTTCACCCTGATCAGTCCGTCATCATCAACAAATGGCACGAGACGGTACAGGCACGACCCTTTCGCGACGTCTCTGCCCGATCGCAGCGCTCTCAGCTCGTCCGGGTAGGCCTCACCCTGTACCAGGACTAGCAGCTGACGTCTCGCTTGCACAATCTCGTCAGGGTCTAACTCCAGCTGAAGCCGTTTAGCGGCACTCTGCCGCGTTCTGGGCCCCTTACCTCGAGCGCCTGCACCAGGCGTCCTGGCGTTCCGAATGAACCTCCTCACCCAGGCTGTGACGCGCACCGCCTTGGAGAAGGATCCACAGCGCTGGAAGTCGAGCGAACACGGGGCCGGAGTAGTCGCTGTCAGAACAGCCTCCTCACCCAGTAGCCGTGGCGCCTCTGGCTCTGGCTCCGCGGCTGCGACAGGTTGACCTGTTGGGCTGGAGAGCCACTGCGGAGTGCGGACCAGACAACCACAGATCAGAACCGACCAGCTCTTCGGCCGACACCCCTCTGGTGGTCAAATCAGCCGGGTTATCCACACCTGCACAGTGATACCAACACGCTGGGCTGGTCAGGCTCTGGATTTCAGTGACCCTGTTCGCTATAAACTGCTTCCACTTTAGTGGATTTGCTCGAATCCACCCTAGCGCTATCATAGAGTCTGTCCAACATGAAATGCGCGTGTCCTCCGGGAGGCGGAGAGCTCGTCTGACAAACACAACCAGACGGGCACCCACCAGACACCCCAAAAGCTCAAGTCTAGGAAGCGTGAGCTTCTTGAGAGGCGACACGCGACTTTTCGCCATCACCAGGGTCACATCAAACGAGCCGTCATCCAGGGGCACACGGATATAGACGGCTGCACCATACCCTTTTGGCGAGGCATCGCACAAAGCCAGCAGCTCCACTCGCCGCTGGGTGCCCTTCCACGCCCTCTCGAAGTAGCGGCGCGGCACTTGGAACTCTTTCAACAGCTCCAGCTCCCTCAGCCACCGGCTGAAGGTCTCAGAGAAGATCTCAGGAAGCGGCTCGTCCCAGTGTAGACCCAAATGCCAGAGCTCTTGAAACAAACATTTCAAGGTCATCACAAACGGGCCGACGAAGCCGAGAGGGTCAAACATACGAGCTACAAAACTGAGTACCACTCGCTTCGTGGGCACGATATCATCAGGCAGTGTTACGCCCTGAAACGTAAACACATCATCTGTGTGCTGCCACATCACACCAAGTACTTTGCAGCTCTCGTTCAGACCTGTCCCCATCACGGTCTGAGCCTTTTCGAACAGCACTGGGCTATTCGTCTTACACTTAGTGAGCGTCATACCGGCGTCTGACATCACCTCCTGAGCCTTTGACAGAAGCTCAGCGGTCTCCTGCTCTGTGTCTGCTCCTGACAGCAGGTCGTCTACATAGAAGTTTTCACGCATTTCTGTGATCACTGCAGAGTCTGGGTAGTGAGACAGGTGGTGGCGTATGGTAGCGTTCAATAGAAATGGAGAGCTGCACACACCAAAAATCACTCTCTGTGCCCTCATCATGCGCACAACCCCGTCACGCTCCCACAGAAACCTGTGTGTGTCCTGATCCTCTTTGCAGAGGGATATCTGCAGAAAGGCCTTTGTGATGTCACCTGTCACAGCCACAGGCCACCTCCTAAACCTTAGAAGCACTTCTACCAGGTCAGGGAGCAAGCATGGCCCTATCTCTAAACAATCATTCAAGGACACGCCATTCGGTCCGCACGACGATGCATCAAAAACAGGTCGGACTTTCGTGGAGCTACTACTCTCCTTGACCACCGGTCTGTGTGGCAGGTAGAAAGTCGGCTTTGAGGTACACGTCTCCTCAGCAGGCACCTCCGCGATCACACCAGCCTCCTCCATATCTCGCAGAGCGCTGTTATACCGGTCACACAGTCCAGGGTCCTTTGACAGTTTACGTGTGAGACTCGCTAACCGAGCCTTGGCAGACGTGAGGTTGTCCTGAAGCTTACCCACTGCACCAGGTTTCCAGGGTAACTTTACCTCATAGCGTCCCTCCCTCATGTGAACAGACGATTCGAACTCGGCGAGAACATCAGGCATGGCATCATCATCTTTAGCAATGCCTACCCCTTCCAGAGACCAGAGGTTCCTGAGTGAAGTGCTGTGCACATCACCTAACGTCAGAAGCTGGCAGCCCACACCAGACAGTGAGCCGCCACTGCCAGCCACAGCTCCAGAAATGACCCAGCCAAACACAGTCATCTGAGCTACCAGGCCATCTACAGCACGAACAATGCCAGGTTTCACTAGGCTCCAGTACACATCCAATCCTATCAGGATATCAATAGACACTTCACGGTCACTCTGGTACACATCAGCCATCTCAATTCCAGCTAAGCCCAGCTGCTGCAATACGTCCTGAGTCACACGAGGTCTCTGTAGGGGCTGACAGATCACAGGAACTGACACAGCTTTGACAGACACCTTTTCACCACAGGCACTCTGCATTGTCACATCATAAGTGTTCTGCTGTGAGACACATGACTTCTTACCACCAAAAGCCACATACGATGTGTCCTCAGACCCAGTCCACTTCGGTGAGGCACGCTGTACAAGTGACTCTGACACATAAGTCCTATCAGATCCGCTATCAAACAGAACTGTGGCCTCTACTGGCCCCCGAGACCCAATGACGGTGACCCTAGCAGTAGGCAGCACAATACAGTCTTTCTTTTGCACAGTGTTGCATGAGAGTGACACATCAGACACTCCTCTACTCACAGCTCCCACATCAGCACTGTTGCTCATCTGACGGTGGGATTCAGTAGAACCCTGATCACCCTGAGTCTGGCCTTGCTGCTTGTAGCAGCACAAAACATGATGGCGGCCACCAAACACTCACATCTGACTGAGCAATCTCTGGCTCTATGACCAGCACTGAAGCACTGAAAGCACAGCCCTGACTGTTTTACTCTCATGAGCCTTTTCCCCACTCCTAGCTTCAGAAATCCCCTGCACTTAGCTGAGACATGGTGGGGTTTCTGGCAGAATCCACATCTGTCCACTGCAGCTGTCGTCGCCTGCAGGGCTGCTGCCGATGGCACAGCACCTGCTGCAGCTGTCGTCGCCTGCAG
The DNA here is from genome assembly GCF_019059575.1 of Amphibalanus amphitrite. Lineage (NCBI taxonomy): Eukaryota > Metazoa > Arthropoda > Thecostraca > Balanomorpha > Balanidae > Amphibalanus > Amphibalanus amphitrite. Next base: position 805,931 of record NW_024881684.1, read on the forward strand.
GGCTGCTGCCGATGGCACAGCACCTGCTGCTGACCTGTTGCCTCTCCTCCCTGGGGTGATCCGAGTCTGTGCCCCAGACTGCACAGGAACACTGTTGCCCTCCAGCACTTGAGATCTCTCCTTGCGGCTTATTTCATTTTTCAGACACTGCAGAAGGTAGTCCAAGTCACTCTCTCTTCCTTCACAGTCCCGTGCCCATTCCATCCTGAAGTCCTCGGGCAGACGGCTCAGTACCAGTGGGGTAAGTATTACACCGTACCTTTCACCACCGACACCAAGCCTCTCAAGGCTTCGAATATGCACCAAGAGTTCATCTTGAATGGGCTTAAGATCAGAACCACTGCCCAGATTGAGAAGCTTCTCGATATGAGCAAAAATAACCTTAGCAGGTCTGGCAAATCTTGCTTTGAGAATGTCACAGGCCACCGCATAGTTGGTGGCAGTCACCGCAAGACCATCTATCGCCTGCTTAGCTTCACCATAGAGCAAAGATCTCAAATACACAAGCTTCGAGACTGTTGCCAAGTCAGACTGGTCAACAGTGTCGCTGAACTGGTCCCAGAATGTCGACCAACCTACCACATCGCCACCAAACTTTGGCAACTCGATCTTAGGCAGCTTTACTTGAGAAGTACAGCTACTGCCATTGTCACTTTGAGCTGAGTCTCTCTCACGAGCTACTTTAAGCCTCACAGCTTGGACCCTAATGCCAAGCGCAGCATCACGGATCTCAGCTGCTTTCTCAAAGTCACTGGCAAGCTCGTCATCATGAAGCACTAGCTCTAGCTTTTCTTGAGCAGAGTCCAAGTTAGCCAGACGCTGATCAAAATCATCCAGGTAGCTCTGAATAGCTACCCCATCACTGCCTTCATCAGCAATGACAGATTCAAGCTTTACTGTGGCCCTTTTTAGCCAGCCACGCGCCGCTGTCCTCGCCCGCTTTAGCTCTTCCAGAGACATACCGATCACTCAAAGCACTTTTCCCGGCGGTTTCGGCACCAATGTTACGAAACTAATTCGCCTGATTGGTTAAGTCACTCTGAATGCTGCTCTGGTTACAATAAATTGAGCTATATCTGCGAGTTTCAAAATCATGCGGCTAAATCGGCGCACCTCCACGGCTCAAACACGATGACCGTCAACTAGTTTATTGCGGCGATCAGCTGATGCAAAACTGGGTCAGTGTGCCACGTGTGCCCTGTGGTTCACACCTTCCTCACCAGAGGCGCGCCACCGTCCACGGATTCTGACCCGCAATCTGCTCCATCCTAAAACAGAGCCAATAGGTGGCGCTGGGGAGGTGACCAAACAAGCACCAGGTGGCGCTGGGGGGCGGCCGGCACTAAATATGGTCCACATTTCACAACAGGAACGATTTTCAAGGGGGGGGCGAGCATATAAAATGCCTGACATGATGCGTATGAAACGGTGGCGTAGCTAGGGGTCTAAGGGGACACGTACCCCACCTCCCCATCGGGTTCAAAGGGAGCCTGCCTCGGGTCCGAGGGGCCCTGCGGCGCCATTTGACCACTGGGGGTTAACAATGGCCATATAGAAGGACCCCATGGGGCTCATTAGAGCACCTCATGGACCCTAAATTGCCACACTAAGATCTCTTTAAGGGCCCCACGCCGGATTCTGAGGGCCTCTTGTGCCTTTTAAGGGCCCTTCAGTGGTCTCCAAAGGCCCCTTACTGGCCTCTGAAAGTTCTTACCGGCCTATGACGGCTCAGTTCTAGGGGCATTTCCCGCCTGTGATGGTCCCACAATTATTTTTCTGAGAGCCCTATAACGGCAACTGTGGGGGCCCTCGTCGGCGCCTATGAGGGCCCACACCGGTGTCTCTGACTGAGGGTTTCACATCCCCAACTCTGAGTGCCTACACTAGTGCCTATTAATGCCCTTTCGATAGGCGTTATCACAAGTGTATTCGCGGCCATTGCGGCGACGTAAGAAAAGAAGAAACCAACTGGCCCCAAGAACTTTAAATTATCAGTTAGCATGCACCTTTTCCTTGATGTGTAGAGAATTTACCATTATTTGTTACAGAAAATTGCATTTAAAATCTTCCATTTATGCTTTTTTCATCGTTTGCACAATATGTTCTTTTACTAAGCTAGAAACACTAATTAGAAATAGTTCCCGCATCATCGAGAACAATAGGGAAGACTTGAAGTGAATAAAATAATTTAAACGGTTTTGTAATCTATGTGAGAGCACTTCTAAAATTGCCTGTAGAAATATTGAAGGCAAAAGTTCAACATTTTCACAAGACGGATGTCTATAAACCTATTTAACTTGTGACAAGTCAGCCGGTATTTCGTCGCCTACAGCCCAGCTTTCCCTAGTGACCGATAGAGGCGCTGCTATCGATGTCCGCCCGTGCCGCCTAACGTATCGGTGACTCTGAGTGAGGACCCGAATTCCTACCCAACACCGGCGCATCTAAAGGCCACCCACTGGTGACTTCTGAGGGCCCCACACCGGTCCGGTGACTCTCAGGGCCCCACCGGCGTCTGATAGTGCCATGCCGGTCTCTAAGGACCCCACAGAACTTCTTCTGCTGGCCTGAGGGCCTCTTGCCGGTCACTGAGAACCCCCTGCCGGCTTGTAGAGAGTTCGCGTCCGCAGCTCAGGCCCCACACCCGTCTGTAACGGCTCCACACCAGCGTCTATGAGGGCCCACAGCAACGCCTGTAAGGACCCTCACCGGCGCCTCAGAGAATCACACTAGCACATCTGAGCGCCCACAACGGCACCTGCATGACATTCCCACACCAGTGCCTCTAAAGGCCCTTTACCGGCGGCTCTGAGGGCCCTACACCGGTGATTGAGGATGCTAACGATAACCGAAGGCACCATACAAGCGCTTAGTGTCGCTGAGCTTTTAACCCGCGCACCGACGGGGGGGGCGGATATCCGCCCCCCCTGAGGTTTTTCGCGAATAGCGGGAAAACCGCGGCGCGTAGCGCCGCGAAATTTGGTATGACTATTCCCTTATCAATTTTACACATGGTGTGCAAGTTTGAACCTCCTACCTTTCAAGGTCAGGTCACCAGGTCACTTTGAATGACCCAACCTCAAATCACTTTTTTGCAACTTTGTCACCGTGCCAGAGCTACAGTAGATGTCGGAGGCCTTTGAAAGTCGCAGGATGTTATTAGGTCATTAGTAGCTACAATTTGTATATCTCGGAATTTTGATATCGGTGACCTAAGGTCAGGTCAATTTCGCGACCTCCCCATTATAAGTCAATGGGGGAAAAATCAACTCCCTGTTTTTACCACTAAAACGGGTCGGAATGGCCCCATATACCATACATGACTTCATATACGATCAACCTTCACTACCTTGAGGTCTGTTTTGCTGTTGGGCAGCTGTGAGGTCATGTGACGTCATCAAAGGTCACCAAAGGGTTTTGGCCAATAACTCCGTACAGGAACAAGATACAGACGCGTGGATGGTCTCATTGTGTTCAGCTCGTCAAGACGCATCGAATGATATACATGATGACCTCGAGGTCACGTGACCTGAGGTCAACCTTTGACCTTGACCTTTCGAGGTCAACATATATATCATTCGATGCGGATTGACGAGAGGATCACGATGATGCCCTTAGTTTGTTCCTATCTTGAATAATTCGAAAGTTATTCGAGAAAAACTCTCTCCATATTTAGCGCCGCCATTTTGACTTTTTCGACCCCTGTGACGTCATCTTTGACCTGACCTGAAAATGACCTTAGTAAAAATTGTAGATCTTGACCGTGCGTATCCGATGCCGTTTACCGCTTGTCGCTATCTTGCTTCGTTCTCGAGATCTCAGGGGGGGCGGTCATCCGCCCCCCCCCCGTCGGTACTAAGTTGGCGCAGACCCCCGTCGGTGCGCGGGTTAATCCCATACCGGCCTTCCAAGGGCGCCACGTCAGTGCGCTCATTGCCCCACACCCCTCCCTTACACCCGGAGCGGGTAGACTATGATACCTATAGCAACGATTTTACCACAGTTGTACGTTAGGTATTTCTCAAGGTTGACTCAAAATGGTCCAGTGTAAAAGCTGGCCTGCCAAACTTATGGCCAAGGCCAGGCCCAAACAAAAGCGGGATGACAACAGCAGATGTCAAATCGATACTGTAACAGCAGAAATCATTCAGATGGCAAGGAAAATGCCGTGTGCTTACGTTTAGATGTATAAAGGAAACAAGAAGTCCGGAAAAGGGAGGAAAGATCCTTTCTCGCTGCCTCAATGTTGAGGGGGCGCCCCCCCCCCTCGGCTCTCAGGTTGGGGGGAGCAAGCGCCCCCGCTGCCCTTGTTTTCCGGGTCTATGAAAATTACTCACCAAATAAGGGAAAGGGTGGAAAATTGATGGTCAGATAAGGCCTAAAAAGAGTGGAAAAAGAATGTACAGCAAAATTTAATACAAGGCTGGTATGTGGGAAGTAAAATGGCTATCGATCCATGCAAATGCTTTTCTTGGTAAAATTGGGAGTGGAAAATGGGCTTAAAAAATGGAGGCGAGTGAAAAGTGATTTTCATTTGGTTTTTCAAATCAAGTGAAAATAGAGTGATTTTCAAAAGTCGTTCCCCACCTAAATCAACAAATTTTGGGGCACTGGTACGGGGTACCCCTCGCCAGCATCAGGGTTGCTGTCACCCAGGACCTGCCTATGGTTGGTTGGTGGGTGAGTTACTGTACCTTCTATGGGTGACATTGAGCCAGCTCGGCGTTTGGAGGCAGTAAACACCTCCAAAACGTGTCGAGCTAGGAAGCAACGGCAACCTTTATACCCATATTGGCCCGTTTACAGCGTAGGGGCTGTCTGTATGCCGGTCATTTGGTCCCTGATCAATCCGGAGCTTTGCGGAAAGGCAAGCTTGTTGCCCGTGGCGGGTGATGCGGATACTATCATATTTCAAAAACGGTTATTTTTGGTATTCAGGTCGGGTAATTGCCCTGAACAATCGGAGAATCTTGGGATGCCCAATTCTGCAAGTCCCGGGTGAAGCTCGCTAGTCTGCCCGGGGGGTGTCCCCTTCTACAACGACCCCGGGGCAGCTCGCTAGTCTGCCCGGGGGTATCCCCTTCTACAACGACCCCGGGGCAGCTCGCTAGTCTGCCCGGGGGGTGGCCCCTTCTACAACGACCCCGGGGCAGCTCGCTAGTCTGCCCGGGGGTGTCCTCTCCTGCAACGGCCTCGGGACAGCCCGCTAGTATACCCGGGGATGTCCCCTTCTACAACGGCCTCGGGGCAGCTGTCTAGTCTGCCGAGGTTGTACTTTTCTACAACGGCCTCGGGGCGGCTTGCTTGTCTGCTTGGAGGTGGCTGCCGCCAGGACGCCGGTCTAGCGCAGGCGTCATTCCGGAGGGTTAGAATGCTGATGCCGGCGCGCGCTGAGAGCTCTCCCCTTTTTGCTGGTCGGCTATCTATGACCTGATTACCTATAGTTTCGTGGTCACTGTTTTAAGCCCTTGCAAAGTTTTAGGTAACATTCATGGTCGTTATCATTGCCACGTATAGCACAGGGGCTAAGGTACACGTAACAGTAGCTGCGGCCTCTGTTTTCAGTTGCCTAACAACCAATGGGTTTCCATGTTTTTTTTTTTAAGGTGCGGCGCTAAAATAATAACAACAATAATAATAATAATAATAATAATAATAATAACAATAATAACAATAACAATAATAAAAGAAAAAAGCAGCTCGCTAGTCTGCCCGGGGAAGCCGTTTCTCATGGCCTCGGGTGCTGCCCGGGATGCTCCATTCTTCCACCTTCTACAACGGACACGGGGCGGCTCGCTAGTCTACCCGTAGGTGGCTGCCGCTAGGACGCCCGGTAGTGCGGGTGTCCTTACGGCGGCTTAGAGCGCTGATTCCTGGAGCGGGCTGAGAGCCCTCCCCTTTTTTGCTGGGCGGCTGTCAACGACCTTCGTTGATACTGTTCTAACCCCTTCCAAAGTTCTGGGAAAATTAATGGTCGCGCTGAGAGGCATGTGCGTAGGGTTCAAGGTAAAGGAAAATACAGCTTCTGTCGTCAGATGCCTCAGAACTCATGGATGGTTGTTTTTTTTCGGCGGGTACATCGCAGGCCTTTAGTTGGTGGAGGCTATCATCGCAGTAGTGGCTAATGCTACTGGTTATTAGTCCTGCTGTAAGGGCTTCGGTATAAATGCCGTAATATTGTTCTTCATTGGTGACCACTGTATCGCTCACATTCATGTTGGCAGGTTTTAGGGATCGTGGCGTTTCTGGTAAGCTTCGGGCCAGGTTGAGGAAATAATTACCTTCCTTCAACCAAGCACGTATTTGGGTGGGTTCCGCCACTGGTCTCGACACTGGCGGCGACTATAGGTCTTTTGTGTTAATTTGTATCCCCCATTCGGTCTGCTGGTCTCGGGAAGGGGTGTTTTATTTTGGCGCATTGGTGTCTGGGTGGATGTATTGAATGGGTGGGGACACCATTGCGCCGCGCGGGGGGAGGGGTGGCGGCCCGTTGGCAGGGCAGTCTCGGTTGAGACATGTATACTTGCTAGTATGTTTGTGTCGTGTTCATTTGGGCTGAATATACCAATAGCCCCTTTTTGTACAGCTACAGTGTTTTACTGGAGGGACTTGGTTGTGAGGTTTGCGCTGAGATTGGTTACGCATAGCATAGCTAATTGTCTCTATGTTTGCTGGCAGCTCGAAGGGGATGCGGAAAATACGCCCGGTTATATATGACAAGATATAACCGGTTTTTCCGCGACACTACGAGCGTCTTCTCTGGGGCGGCCCCGGAGCCGGGCCGGCCTCTGCGAGCAGCGTTCGGCGGCAGGCGGGCGGCCGCCTGCGCCCCCGGGCGGCAAGGCCGCTAAGGCGACGGCCTCCTCTGATTGGTGGAGCGACTCGTGTCACGTGACGGTGACGGCGCGGGGTTTGAGTGCATTTGCGCGGTCACTCTGTTCTAAGCCGCCCGGTCTGACGCAAGTCAGCAGTGTTCTCGCTCTGAAATGTTTTTGCGTTTCCCACCCACCCACCACCATTTTTGGGGCTTTTTTTACACGCACCACACTCTTAAATAAAGATGGGTTTTTCCACAAAATGTGTTTTTTCCCCAACTAGGTCCCCCGGTTTTTTTTCTAGTTAGGACTTTTTTCCGGGGGAGGACACACACGACAGGGTTTCTAGTTTGGGTGGGGACACCATTGCGCCGCGCGGGGGGAGGGGTGGCGGCCCGTTGGCAGGGCAGTCTCGGTTGAGACATGTATACTTGCTAGTATGTTTGTTATGTATGCTCACTTTTCGGATTATTCTCTGGGATAATAATATCTAACTCACAAGTCCATATATTTCGGATGATATTGCTCACCCTTGGTCACTGGACAAAATAAAAACAATTACATGTATGAAAAACCACACACCAAAATTATTCCCTAGACGGGTTACATTTTTCAAAAATATATCACTTGCCAAAAAACTGACGCGGTCTTTTAGCTTGCATGTTCCTCTACATAACAAGTAGTGCAACCAATCTTCTAAGTTCTACATATACCTATGGATACCTACTACCTATACTTGTGTCTACAGAGATACATCGGACACAATAGATCAATTTGCACAACCGGGTGTATGTTTAGTTCCTATGGATGACATCTTCTGCTCATGTCGACCTATTCCTAAGGGTGAAATCCCATATTGGACTAAGGCCAAATTTTCCTACATCTCGGTTCATGTATGGATCTTTTTCTTTTATTTCTATTGCTTCGCGCTAGCCGTCCGCGACCAGCGAACCGCCCTCGTTATGTCTCCATGCCTTATGTGAAAGGAGTAAGCGAGCCCATCTCCCGCTTTCTACGCGCTCACAACGTAATTGTAGGGCATTCGTCAAAAACTCTAAAAAAGTCACTAGTTAACGTGAAAGATAGGATTCCCAAGGCCAAGCAAAAGGGTACGATATATGAAATGCAATGTGAATGTGGCGAAATTTACATTGGAGAAACAGGGCGCCCAAAAGATGTCAGGCTCAACGAGCATGCTAAAGACATCGAGCACGGGCGGGTACAAAAGTCGGCACCCGCTCGGCACACTAGGCAGTGCGATAGAAACATGCACCCCATGGAAGGCAAAACTTTGGCATGTGAGAGTAACTGGAAAAAGAGAATCGTGCGCGAAGCAATAGAAATAAAAGAAAAAGATCCATACATGAACCGAGATGTAGGAAAATTTGGCCTTAGTCCAATATGGGATTTCACCCTTAGGAATAGGTCGACATGAGCAGAAGATGTCATCCATAGGAACTAAACATACACCCGGTTGTGCAAATTGATCTATTGTGTCCGATGTATCTCTGTAGACACAAGTATAGGTAGTAGGTATCCATAGGTATATGTAGAACTTAGAAGATTGGTTGCACTACTTGTTATGTAGAGGAACATGCAAGCTAAAAGACCGTGTCAGTTTTTTGGCAAGTGATATATTTTTGAAAAATGTAACCCGTCTAGGGAATAATTTTGGTGTGTGGTTTTTCATACATGTAATTGTTTTTATTTTGTCCAGTGACCAAGGGTGAGCAATATCATCCGAAATATATGGACTTGTGAGTTAGATATTATTATCCCAGAGAATAATCCGAAAAGTGAGCATACATAACTAATTTCCTGGGAAAAATGACTTTAAAACAACATAGTATGTTTGTGTCGTGTTCATTTGGGCTGAATATACCAATAGCCCCTTTTTGTACAGCTACAGTGTTTTACTGGAGGGACTTGGTTGTGAGGTTTGCGCTGAGATTGGTTACGCATAGCATAGCTAATTGTCTCTATGTTTGCTGGCAGCTCGAAGGGGATGCGGAAAATACAATTTACATGACAAATTCAGTCAACATAATAATATCACCAACATACACATCAATATACACTCTGCACACATCACACCCATGCACAAGTTATTAGACAATCTTGGCAGTTTGACATCAGCGAATTCAGACCTGCATGAGACGGGCTTGTACCACTCTTTCTAGATGGGCACTGAACGTATTGCTAACATCTTTTCGACTGATATCATTTATATTTAGTTCCAGCAGCTCATAGTCAATTCGGATTTTCCTATGGTAGCGTGCAACCAACCCTTTCTCGCCTATGGCCCTATTCAGATCATTTATTATGCTATTTTGACTAGATGTAGCTCTCTTCCAGAAAAGAAGCTCCCTACTCGCTATCAGCATTGGACATGTAAGCATCTTTAGCTCCATGCACAGGTTGTGGTTTCTCGTCCATCTTGGAACTTTAACAAGTTTCTTCAAACAGGAGTGATAGGCCACACACAATTCACGCATCGCCTTTTTCCCACTCAGCATACTCCACAACTCACAGCCATACATGCTTGTACAAAATGTCCTGAAGAGCCTAACTAGAGTGTCCCTATCTGCAAAGCCTAATTGAGCACAAAATTTGTACTATAATGCATAAATCGTTTAACATTGCGCATGTCAGAACTATCATCCAAATCACATGACACTGTGTGACCCAAATATTTAAGCTCCTGCACCCATCCAAGTTTTTGTCCATTTAAATAAATATCTGCAGTCTGGCTGTTGGACAGGTGTAGTTTTCTATATGGCTTTTGTGGCGGAAACATCACACTGTCTTCTTTGTATTAAACACGACATCAAGCGCTAATGCAGAGTGCTCACATTTTTGTACCATCGTTTGAAGGGCTGACCTGGTTGGAGCCAAAAGCACTAAATCATCAGCGTACGCAATCACATTCACGGCACTTGGACCCATGGAACAGCCGATCTTCAGCTTCCTCAATACAGTAAGAAGGGAGTCAATGTAAACATTAAATAACATCGGGGATAACGATCCACCCTGCCTTACACCATTCTGAACGTTGATGGTGTCGGATTCACTACCAGCCCATTTGACGCTTAGTTTTTGCGTCCTATACCACCTTAACCCGCGCCCTGCTGGGGGGGGGGGTGTTTGAACACCCCCTTGTGGTTTTTCGCGAATATCTCAAAAACGGCGGCGCGGAGCGCCGCCGTGTTTGGTACACCTTATCATACATCAATTCTACACATGTGAAAATTTCAGACCAAGGTCATTCAAGGTCAGGTCACCAGGTCACTTGAAGTGACCTCACCTCATAAAAAGTCTCAATGTCTGTCATAGCTACACCGAGTAACCGATCGCTTTGAAAGTTTCAGCGATTGCTAGGAGCAATAGCATGTACAAAATGTATATCTCAGAATTTTGATATCGATGACCTAAGGTCAGGTCAATTTTGCGACCTCCCCATTACAAGTCAATGGGAGAAAATTGAAATGCGCCTCCTTTGGACGAAAGACATTATAAACACTCCCAAACACTAAATTACAAGTGGTTAAGACACACTGAACATGAAAATGGTGTCCGTGACCCCTGTTTATGCCCTGAGGTCATCTTAGGTCACGAATGGTATCTAACAGTTTTTCGCAAATAACTTTTGATAGAGGCATACTAGAGCGATGAAAACGCCTTAGATGTGTTCAGCTCGATGATACGGATCGACTGATATGCAACATGACCCTTTCCTGTCAGGTCATGACCTTGACCTGAGGTCAAATTTTCAAGTTGATCTTTCAAGGTCAAGTTATAGTTCATTCGATGCGTATTGACGAGAGGAACACGATGCCGGTAAAAGTAAGCTCGTACAAGGCTTGGGTCAAAAGTTTTGCAGAAAAACTGTTTCCGAAAAAATCGGCTATTTTTGCAGTTTTTGCCCCCTGCAGGCAAAACCGGCGTATCGCTACGTGGCCCAGGAGCCGAGTTAGAAGGGGGGTGTTCAAACACCCCCCCCCCCAGCAGGGCGTGGAAATCCAGGACCCCCAGCCGGGCGCGGGTTAAGAGGAGCTTGACATATGGCAGGGGTACATTACGATCAGCAAGAATGCGAAAGAGTTTAGAATGGGACGCTCTGTCAAATGCTTTGCTGGCGTCCAAAAAGCAGGCATAAACAGGTATAGTATAGTAAACAGGTATAGTAAACAGGTATAGTAAACAGGTAAACTTGTATAGTGGTTCACTGTTTCTTTAAGGACGTATGATGCAAAAGTAGTGGATTGTCCCGCCTTGAAGCCAAACTGTGCATCGCTGGTACTGAGGAAAGGCATTAACCTGTCCAAAAGTATGAGTTCCAATATCTTTGACAAAGTAGTGGACAATGCTATAGCACGGTAATTTGCTTTGTCATCTAAAGCACCACACCTGTCCTTAATTATAGGAACTATAGTTCGTTTTTCTTAAGTTTGCCCCTCACTGTAAAGTGTAAACGTCTTTTTAAACACAGCACGAGAATTGCTAGCTGAATTACTAAGAAAACTGGTTAGCGCACATTGTATTGTAGATATGAGGATATGAATAATATTTTCAAATAAGGTTTGAACACCGACGATTTGACGTTATGTCAAGCGCCGTGCAATTTATTTATCAGTTCAGACATAATTCCTGAGAAGTCGTCTATCCCTGTGGGGCTGTAGGTATTGGCAAGTACGAGCTACGGCCTACGAGTCTGTGAAATAGTAAATAAACTAGGGTTACCCGCGTGCTCCGCAACGCGAAGAAGGGTTATTTTTGACCCGTGGGTATTGGGTTGGTCTGTGTCGGTTTGGTTGGTATCCATTTCGTTCGATTGCTTTTTGACGGCCAAGCATTTTGTAATAAAACAAAAAGATACATCGCATCGAGGTGCCCGTGTCGTATTATCATGCGTTCTACTTAAGAATGATTCGAAAACTGGCGTGAAGTCTTTTGAGGCCATCGCTGAATTTCGCTAAAAATGACAATGTAATGGTTTGGAACATTTACATTTTTAAGAATACTGTTGCTCATCATGCAAACATGAAGACTGAACCTTGGACAGAATTGAATGCTCTTTCCAACGGTGCCATTTTTAATTGCCAGAGATACCAGATCATTGAGCAAAACCCGTGTGATTAATAAAGTGGCACATCATTGTCAAACACCATTTTCTCCTGTGATTTGCACCACCTTGATTTGTATCAATCAGCCTTTCAAAATTTTTATATGATAGGCGGTACATTTCTCTTGCAAATAGGCGTTGTTTCAACTCGCTCCATGTAACGGTCACCTAAAAATAAAATAAATTCCCAAATCCGTCAAAAACCGCAATTTTTCCAATAAAAGTATCCTCACGGGTGCACGTGGCGCGTGCATCCCCTGCACCGCACACCATTCAATAGCCCGTTCGATTCTCTACACGATGCTGTTTTCCCCGTACCGATCGGGCCCACGGTTACCGAGATATTGCACGGGGATCGGACCCGTGTCGGGCAAATTTAGCCATTTTCGCCCGATTTTGCAAGCCGATTTATACATGTAAAGTCTATGACGCGAATTTGCACTTTTTGGGCACGCGCCACGCGCTCCCTATAAATCCGATCGAGCTGAGACCCCTCAAAGGCACGTCGCGCATCCTTGATCTATAAGTTGTGCAAATTTCACCGGGCTAGGTGCAACGGTCTGGCCTGTAGTCCACGCAAAGCACCACCAAGTCGGGACCTCGGTAACGGACAGACGCACCCTCCTCAAATAGTAATATAGACAAATAGTTGTGGAACAAGCGGCTGCGCCACTTGCTTTGCTGCGTGGTAGGAAAAAATTGCGGCACCAGCGAATTTGCTTTCGAATGGTGTTCGATTCAAATTGATGTGTCGTCTAGAAGCATAGATATGGACGGAAATGTGAAGAGAATTTAAAAAAGAACTTTTCTGAGGCCTTTGTTGGATGAAATTTGGCTGATACGGGGTAAAGACGGGTCAAAGGGGTTAGCCCCGGTCACTTTGGGTCAGGCCAGGTCACATAGGTCACCTCTCGTCCGCTGGGATCAGCCCGGGCAACTGTTCTGCTTTTGCCTCCACCACTACCCCTACCCCTACCGCTACCCCTACCACTACCCCTACCCCTACCACTACCACTACCCCTACCCCTACATCTACCCCTACCCCTACCACTACTACTACCCATACTCCTAACCCTACCCCTACCCCTACCACTACCACTACCCCTACCACTACCACTACCCCTACCCCTACCCCTACCACTACATCTACCCCTACCACTACTACCACCCATACTCCTACCCCTACCACTTCCCATACCACTACCCCTACTACTACCCCTACTACTACCCCTACCACTACTACTATCCCTACCACTACCCCTACCCCTACTACTACTCCAACCACTACCACCACCCCTACCCCTACCCCTACCCCTACCCCTACCCCTACCCCTACCCCTACCAACACCGCTGGGTCATGTCAGGTCACAGAATAATTGGATCCAATCAGTACTAAAATATCAGACTTTAAGTGTTCCCAGCCCTGCCCCTATTCGTGCCATTCCATTACGCTTAATCGAATTTGTCGGAAATGGCGCTTTGTGGCATATGTGTCGCACTGCGACAAACGCGGCGCATCTGAACCTGTTGGTTGAGCATGCATCCTGGCACCAAATTGCACCCATATCGGACCATATTTGACAAAACCGTGCGATTTGCGGCAAAAAATGGCGCCATGAGATAATTGTGGCGCATTGCGGCAAACGCGGTGCATTTGTAAATTCCATCACAAACTATACCCATTTAGCGACAATCAACACATTCTCTCGCCACTATTTATTCAAATTAAAACATGCCCATCCGCCAATGCGAGGCACCCGCCACCGATCGGCATGCATTTAGTTCACAAAGTTTGTCGACCCCGGCTCTCAATGAAGATCTACGAACCGATCAAAATTCCATTGGCGTTCTTCCAGCGCGCCCCACGCGCGAACCGTGCACCCCAGCGAGCCGAAACCTAGAAAAGGCGCTGACCCGCTCTGTCACCTAGAAGGTGTGCAACTTTCAACCCCCTACGACGTACCGTCTGCCCTGTAGGCCGGCTAAATTGAACCCACTACACGGCATGGCGGACAGACAGACAGACTTACAGACAGATGGATCCTGTTCAAATAGTAAGATAGACAAGCGGCTCCGCCACTTGCTTTGCTGCGTGGTGGGAAAAAATTGCGGCACCAGCCAATTTGCTTTCGAATGGTGTTTGATTCATGTCGATGTGTTGTCTAGAAGCATAGATATGGACGGAAATGTGAAGAGAATTTAAAAAAGAACTGTTCTGAGGGCGTTGTTGGATACAATTTGGGTGATACGGGGTCAATACGGGTCAAAGGGGTCAGCCCCGGTCACTTTGGGTCAGGCCAGGTCACATAGGTCACCTCTCGTCCAGCTGGGATCAGCCCGGGCCACTGTTCTGCTTTTGCCTCCACCACTACCCCTACCCCTACCACTACCACTACGCCTACCCCTACCACTACCCCTACCACTACCCCTACCACTACCCCTACCACTACCCCTACCACTACCCCTACCACTACCCCTACCCTACCCCTACCACTACCCCTACCACTACCCCTACCACTACCACTTCCCCTACCTCTACCCCTACCACTACATCTACCCCTATCCCTACCCCTACCACTACTCCTACCCATACTCCTACCCCTACCACTACCCTACCACTACCCCTACTACTACCCCTACTACTACCCCTACCACTACCCCTACCCCTACTACTACTCCTACCACTACCCCTACCCCTACCCCTACCACGACCCTACCCCTACCAGTACCCCTACCACTACCACTACCCCTACCCCTACCCCTACCAACACCGCTGGGTCATGTCAGGTCACAGAATAATTGGATCCAATAAGTACTAAAAAATCATACTTAAAGTGTTCCCAGCCCTGCTCCTATTCGTGCCATTCCATTACCCTCAATCGATTTTGTCGGAAATGGCGCTTTGTGGCAAATGTGGCGCATTGCGGCAAATGCGGCGCATCTGTACCTGTTGTTTGAGCATGCATCCTGGCACCAACTTGCACCCGTATCGGACTATATTTGACAAAACTGTGCGAGCTGCGGCAAAAATGGCGTGTTGTGACCAATGTGACGCATTGCGGCAAACGCGGTGCATTTGTAAATACCTATCAAAAACTGCACCCATTTAGCAACAATCAACACATTTTCTCGCCACTTTTCATTCAAATTAAAACTTGCCCATCCGCCAATGCGAGGCACCCGCCACCGATCGGCATGCATTTAGTCCACAAAGTTTGTCGACCCCGGCTCTCAATGAAGATCTACGAACCGATCAAAATTTCATTGGCGTACTTCCAGCGCGCCCCACGCGCGAACCGTGCACCCCAGCGAGCCGAAACCTAGAAAAGGCGCTGACCCGCTCTGTCACCTAGAAGGTGTGCAAATTTCAACCCCCTACGATATACCGTCTGCCCTGTAGGCCGGCTAAATTGAACCCACTACACGGCGTGGCGGACAAACAAACAAACAAACAGACGGATCCTGTTCAAATAGTAGTATAGATTTGATGAAATTGATCGTCTGTGAAATCTGGTCAAATCAATGTGCGCTAACCAGTTTTCTCAGTAATTCAGCTAGTTTATCAGTTCAGACATAATTCCTGAGAAGTCGTCTATCCCTGTGGGGCTGTAGGTATTGGCAAGTACGAGCTACGGCCTACGAGTCTGTGAAATAGTAAATAAATTTGATGAAATTGATCGTCTGTGAAATCTGGTCAAATCAATGTGCGCTAACCAGTTTTCTCAGTAATTCAGCTAGCATTCTCGTGCTGTGTTCAAAAAGCCGTTTACAGTGAGGGGCAAACTTAAAAACGAACTGTTACCGCCAGCGGCTTTAAAGGTAGTGTGCCAGCTTTCCTGGACCGTATGGAGTTAATGGCCCAGATAAGGAGAACCGGATTTTTAGAACTTATCCATACCTTCAAAACTCATGGAAACGTCTTAAATTCTTCAAATTTTGAGTACCCCAGTGCGAAACTCGCCCCGACGGGTTGTCGGTCGTACCCCAACCACATTTCACACCACTATGAACAATAAATGCACACACTGAAATCGCTATTACCGATATGCTCATCCAATCAAGTTTCGATAAACCCGTTCATCATCATCTCCTGCGGTTTCGAACACGCCTGTTAGGTGGTGCGGTAGACCGCGCCCAAAGCCAGGGCCCCGGTAACGTGAGGTAGCCGAGTCGGGGCAGCGTGCGCTGACCCAAGCCGGGGCCGCGCGTCCTCCCGGTGTCATGTGATAGCTCGGGGCTGCCCGCGGGGATGAGGTAGACCGCGCCCAAAGCTGCGGCCCCGGCTTGGGTCAGCGCACGCTGCCCCGACTCGGCTACCTCACGTTACCGGGGCCCTGGCTTTGGGCGCGACTTCTGCTCATACTTTGTGGTGCGGTGGTGGTGCGTCGGGCCGCGCGCTCTGACTTCGGCCAAGAAAAATGCGTCAGCTGATCATTGCCATTTCTGCCACTTGCGTGTGGTGAAATGGGGTCATAACTTAAGAGACGGCTTTTTCATATCAATTATTTTACATAAAATCATATTTCAAACCATAAATAATGTTCGACAGCCAAATAAAAGAAACAATACCAATACAGGCTTACAGTTTAACCCGCGCCCGGCTGGGGGTCCTGGATTTCCACGCCCTGCTGGGGGGGGGGGTGTTTGAACACCCCCCCCCTTCTAACTCGGCTCCTGGGCCACGTAGCGATACGCGGAAGGCGGCGTTCGAAAGAGCGTCAAAAATAATGAGGAAATCACTTCGGTCAATTTTTTGGTCAGGTCAAAGGTCAGGTCACCAGATGTCATTGAAGGCAAAATTTCGCCGATTTCCAGGTCGAATGTCGACAATTTCCAAGAAGCCAACGCATAACTCGGGAACCAATAGAGCTACAGCGCCGCGGAAAAGCTCATTCGATAGCCCTATTAACGCCCTTTCTGAGTAATTCTCTCAGATTTGACCTAACGTCAACGGTTTTGCCTGCAGGGGGCAAAAACTGCAAAAATAGCCAATTTTTCTGAAACAGTTTTTCTGCAATAACTTTTGACCCAAGCCTTGTACGAGCTTACTTTTACCGGCATCGTGTTCCTCTTGTCAAGACGCATCGAATGAACTATAACTTGACCTTGAAAGATCAACTTGAAAATTTGACCTCAGGTCAAGGTCATGACCTGACCGGAAAGGGTCATTTTGCATATCAGTCGATCCGTATCGTCGAGCTGAACACATCTAAGGCGTTTTCATCGCTCTAGTATGCCTCTATCAAAAGTTATTTGCGAAAAACTGTTAGATACCATTCGTGACCTAAGATGACCTCAGGGCATAAACAGGGGTCACGGACACCATTTTCATGTTCAGTGTGTCTAAACCACTTGTAATTCAGTGTTTGGGAGTGTTTATAATGTCTTTCGTCCAAAGCAGGCGCATTTCAATTTTCTCCCATTGACTTATAATGGGGAGGTCGCAAAATTGACCTGACCTTAGGTCATCGATATCAAAATTCTGATATACATTTTGTACATGCTATTGCTCTTAGCAATCGCTGAAAGTTTCAAAGCGATCGGTCACTTGGTGTAGCTTAGACAGACATTGAAACTTTTTATGAGGTGAGGTCACTTCAAGTGACCTGGTGACCTGACCTTGAACGACCTTGGTCTGAAATTTTCACAACATGTGTAAAATTGATGTATAATAAGGTGTACCAAAAACGGCGGCGCTCCGCGCCGCCGTTTTTGAGATATTCGCGAAAACCCACAAGGGGGGGGGGGGGGTGTTCAAACACCCCCCCCAGCAGGGCGCGGGTTAAGGCTCGACATTGTGTTGTCTACGATTAGACAGCTGATAACTCATTCCCGTACGTCGTAACTCTATAATGACCTTTGCTTATTGTCACATGTGCGCCGCATTCGCGATTGTTGCCGACACCTGTTTGCAGGTCAGCCCACTACAGTTGTTATACATATCGGAAAACCGATAAACTTTTAGGCGAAAAAGGCACTATTCCAGGCCCATTTTTGATTTTTTTGCGATATTAGGTAAAAACAGAAGCTTCTTATCCGAGGAAAAATAAAATTGGAAATCTTTCAAAGGTGGCACACTACCATTAAGTTTCTTTTAATTTTTCTTGTCCCCGTCTCCGGCGCGCTGCCGGCGTTTTCGGGTCGGCGCTGGCCGTTTCTGGTCGCTAGCAGCAGTGGCGGATTCAGGCTGTGCCTCATGAGGGCCATGTCTGTGCACTCTTCTGGCTGTGCAGCTCGCTGAGTGCGCCTCTGCGCTGCCCTGGGGCCGGCTGATCACGTGGTTGTGTCGCTGGCCCGCGCTGCTCTGTGGACGCGGCCGGGCCACTTCTGAAGTTGCTGTCTTGCCGGCTGGCCGTGTGATCCCGGGGCTGGCTCGTGCAGCTTGAGTCGTTTTGGTGATGCGCTCCAGATGAAGTGCTTTTTTCGCCAGCTGACTCCCAACAGACCTGAGAGGATCAATATCCGGTACGCTATTTCTATTTTTGTTCATATTTTGTCATTTTGCCGTTATTGCTTCGTATTCGCTAGGTTTGAGTAAAGCGAACGAATTAAACTTTTTAGTGACTCGTCATATAGTTGATCTGAAGCTAATGATCCGATTTGGTTAATGGCATTATTTGAATTGCATTTGCTGCATTATCCTTATTCGTGCTGTGTTATTGCTCGTTATTGCTTAAGCTCGTGGGTTGATTGAACTGCAATCTAGAGGGACTGATGAACAGAGGGCGCTGGTGCTGTGCGATTTAGTGGCGCTGCTAGTGCCGATTTAGTGTGTTATTTGATCGGTTAGGTGCAACCCCCCCCCCCCCCCCGTGAGCTGCTAGCAAAGTTGTTATGCGCGTGTGCTTTTCTCCCTTGTTTCTGTTTATTTCCCTGATTGCTAAGTGTTAGAATCTCGCATTGTGTATGACGCATTTCTTTAATTTTGTTCTTATTTGAGTAATCGTTCAACGTTGTTTGCAGAAACCGTCATCGTCTCGCTGGTACAGTGGAATATACGACACTTATCAGCGCTGAGTTTTCCGGACGCGTCTTCGGAGGGGACGATCGGGTCGGGAGCGGCTACAGTTTCGGATATCCTGAGACAGCCTCGAGGACTTCGAGGCTGTCAGATCGTCCGCCGGCACCGCCGTCTGCAGCGGCGGTGGAGCGTGCGCGCCACTGCCTGGCGCGGCTCAGTCTTCCTGTCTGCAACGTCAGGAGTCAGTACAGGAGCGCACCTGCTACCAGTGAGTCAGTTCTGGTCGTGCTAGTATGGACTCTGGTATACGAGTTATGATTGTTTTTGCCAGTGAGAGTTAATCATATTTGACCGCGGATTGTTCTATTGCCTGTTCTCTGTTCGTCTCGAAGGCTGATGCGCTTTGTTTGTGTATTGTTGTTTATAGTCATAAGCGTTCTGGTGCAAGGTCTCTTGCCCTTGGCTCACGGTATCGTTTTGAGACATTTTGTATTGTCCTTCACGATGGATAGACTGACTGTACAAATGCTCAAATGTGAACTGCAAAAGAGACAATTAGACTCCAGGGGTGTAAAGGCTGTGTAAAGGCTGTGTAAAGGCTGTAACAGCGTCTGAGAGCCGTTCTGATTGAGGAGGGGTGTGACCCAGATTCTTACGTCTCTGATTTTGAGGTCCCACCGTCGGCATCGGCACAGAGGTCTGGTACTCACCCAACTACAGATGCTGTACAGTGGGTCTATTTAAGATCTCCAGAGCCACCACGTGGCGCTACGGTCGGGGTAGGGCGAGTCCAAATCCCGAGGGAAGTGAGGTCACCGGTCATTGTGGGGGAAGGAGGGAGGGGGAGTGACGCGGTATCACGGCGCATGGGGCGTGCGTAGCGCCGGGAGTGGTCCGCCCAGGGCCGCCCGCCACTGCGCCGAGGCTGAGGGGAGGGGATGATGGTTGCGGGTGCGTTCACTCCGGTATGGTGGTATCCTGTTCATGTGGAACCGGCAAGAACGCGACTGAAGGGAATCATTATCTCAAACAAACGGGCAAGCCAGAGGCAGCGTCAGTTCCAGCCAAAATGTTGAACAATGATAATTGAAACAATTAGGACGTATTCATAGCATGCAACTTTTCAGTCGATATAGTTGCATGGTGCTTTTCATGATGCATGCTGAGGCTTTTCTAAACTGTTATTTGAGTTAGATATTTTTCATTTGGCACGTTCAGTTTTGGTGGGTTTTATCGGGTCGAAATGAATCAGAAAAGAAAAAAGAGTTGAAATGGCTCCAGACAAATGACCAAAAATATTTTCCTAAAAATGAAACTTAGCTAAACGTTTATAAACGATAATTTTGACTTTTGGGGGAGGATATTGGGGAAGGATATTGGGGAAAGATGTCATCGTGCTTAGCTGTGTTGCAGTAGAAGGAAAGGTTTTTGTTGTGTCTAGATAAAACCAGACCCGGGGGTGGGGCTCGAACTCACGACATCGCGTTCATCTCACAGGTTACTCAACCTCAACGCTACGAGCACCTATCGCCCTGCGCAGCTTGCTCAGTGTTTCGGCTAAAGTTCGGCCAAAGTGTCTGACGTCTGTCAATGTCACGAGGCGAAACCCCAAGGTAAATGTCCGTCCCGGTAGCTCGGTCGGTAGAGCGTTGGACTCCATGTGCCATGTGGTGAAGGCGCACGTCCCGGTTGCAAAAGTCCGGGTTCGAAACACGACGTGTGCTTGACGTTTTTTAGCCTCCTGACGGGTATGGTTGTGGTTGGTGGCAGGCCGCTGCCAGGCGAAGTCAGCGAGGGGACCGGCCGTGCGCGGCTATGTGTGCACGTTAAAATTTGGACTCTAAACCACAGACCATTTTGCCATAGACTAAACCTCAAAACCATAGTCTGCAATAGACCAGGAATTGCTTGATCGGAGGGTAGATGGCAGGTTTCAACGCTTAACAAGCTCAGCTTAGCGGGGACTCTGTCCTTGTGATTCCTTCCATTCAAAAGGTTCGGGCCAAATTTATATTAAAAAAGGGGGAGCCGAACCATAGAAGTTAATTTCGGGTCAAATATTTTTAATTAACTGATCTTATTGTTTTTTACCTTACCCGTAAAATAACTTTTAGCTTTTTTATAACTCGAGACTTCATGCACAGAAATGTGGCGTTCGTCCACTTTTCCTCATCGTCTCTTAGCGACTTGATTTCATGTGGTGGCGGAACGGGGGGGTGGGGAGGGGGGCATCGGGGCACCGTGCCCCCGTTTGATTTTGGCATTTTAACATTAGCCCTATGGGCGTTGCATGGAAAGAATGGGACCAAAAGTCGGCAGTGCCCCCACTTCATTAAAGGTGTTCCGCCGCCACTGCTTGATTTGACCCTAAAGGCGTCTTACCAGCAAAAAAAAAAATCACCTGCGTTATACCTAAATATTTGCCCAAGGGCGCTCTACGCAAGAAACGCCAGCCGGTCAAAAAACTGGCGAACGAATACGATCTCTCTAGTGCTTGAATTATATTCAATGAAAATTTCAGGAGACATGAATAATCTTAATCCTTATAGCTAGGCGCTCGGAGCATTCGCTAGCATTCCATTGCCAGCTGCATTATCAACGCCACATTTGCATTACTCTGGGTGCATCATAAGTAACAGTAGGTGAACCGGCCACAGCAAAACCATGCCTCATTATCCTTTCCTTCCAAGCTGCCAAGCTAACCGGCCGCCCGGCCCACCACCGCGATATAGAACAACACTGGAGTGCGCCATTTGCCTACGGCAGTGCCCCACCGCGCCGGGGCTGTTTGACAGGTCACCTGCACCGTGACCTCGCCACCCGCCCCCCCCCCCCTCCCCGCCCACCTCCCCCATCGGGCCCAGCTCGGTAGTGACCTCTCCTTGAATTTGACATGGACTCGACTAAGGCTCAACGCCATCTAGTTACGTCTGGAGATCCTAATAAGATCCACTGTACATTCTACGCCGAATGTGGGTCCAGGGGACAGCGCCTCTCAGGTATCTAGGCAGGGCGGCTCTCACTCAGCCTTTATCGGGGTTACATGAGCACAGTAAATACGTATTTAGCCGCTAATTCGAATTAGGAACGCATTACCGACTCATGTAGCCACCTGCTAGTACGAATCGGCGATCCGATCCGCGGTTACATGAGCAAAGCAAATACGTATCACGATCGGATTCACCGCTAATGCGAATCAGGAGCGTACTACCGACTCATGTAACCACCTGCTAATACGAATCGGCGGTCCGAACAAAATCCGCTGGGAAAGAGGCTTAGAAGCGAATAGGACCAAGATACGTATTACAGGAACTATTTCTTCGCAAAAAGAAACATTAAAATGCAAAATAATAGGTATTTTTTCATTTTCTTCTTTTGAAATAATATTAAAAAAATATGTCGGTATTTTGTCAAGTTTTCAACAATAAATATAGTGAAAACCAAATAGTAAATATCCACATAATTTCAGTTGAAACATTTTTCTGACAGCACTACAGACGAATCAAGAGAGGCAATTGCCCAATGAGTCAAAGCAAGACAACTTTATGTTCAACTTTTTTTTGTTAAGCCCGCGCCCGGCTGGGGGTCCTGGATTTCCACGCCCTGCTGGGGGGGGGGGGGTGTTTGAACACCCCCCCTTGTAACTCGGCTCCTGGGCCACGTAGCGATACGCAGAAGGCGGCGTTCGAAAGAGCGTCAAAAATAATGACGAAATCACTTCGGTCAATTTTTTGGTCAGGTCAAAGGTCAGGTCACCAGAGGTCATTGAAGGCAAAATTTCGCCGATTTCCAGGTCGAATGTCGAAAATTTCCAAGAAGCCAACGCATAACTCGGGAACCAATAGAGCTACAGCGCCGCGGAAAAGCGCATTTGTTAGCCCTATTAACGCCCTTTCTGAGTAATTCTCTCAGATTTGACCTAACGTCAACGGTTTTGCCTGCAGGGGGCAAAAACTGCAAAAATAGCCGATTTTTTCGAAAACAGTTTTTATGCAATAACTTTTGACCCAAGCCCTGTACGAGCTTACTTTTACCGGCATAGTGTTCCTCTCGTCAAGACGCATCGAATGAACTATAACTTGACCTTGAAAGGTCAACTTGAAAATTTGACCTCAGGTCAAGGTCATGACCTGACCGGAAAGGGTCATGTTGCATGTCAGTCGATCCGTATCGTCGAGCTGAACACATCTAAGGCGTTTTCATCGCTCTAGCATGCCTCTATCAAAAGTTATTTGCGAAAAACTGTTAGATACCATTCGTGACCTAAGATGACCTCAGGGCATACACAAGGGTCACGGACACCATTTTCATGTTCAGTGTGTCTAAACCACTTGTAATTCGGTGTTTGGGAGTGTTTATAATGTCTTTCGTCCAAAAGAGGCGCATTTCAATTTTCTCCCATTGACTTATAATGGGGAGGTCGCAAAATTGACCTGACCTTAGGTCATCGTTATCAAAATTCTGAGATATACATTTTGTACATGCTATTGCTCTTAGCAATCGCTGAAAGTTTCAAAGCGATCGGTCACTCGGTGTAGCTATGACAGACATTGAAACTTTTTATGAGGTGAGGTCACTTCAAGTGACCTGGTGACCTGACCTTGAATGACCTTGGTCTGAAATTTTCACAACATGTGTAGAATTGATGTATTGTAAGGTGTACCAAAAACGGCGGCGCTCCGCGCCGCCGTTTTTGAGATATTCGCGAAAAACCACAAGGGGGGGTGTTCAAACACCCCCCCCAGCAGGGCGCGGGTTAATTGAGAATGTTTTGAGCAGATTAAATGCAAAAAAGACATAAGATAATAAATTTTTAATTTAGTCACCTCTATTGCTACGGAAGTGCGCCACATTTGTATGCTATTCCGTTTGTAATGCGCATCGGGCCGAGAGCCAAACTAGATCCGTTTGACGTCACTGATACGAATTTGCTCATGTAGCCGGTGCACTGAATGCGTTCTTGGGGAGCTGATGCGAATTAGCGTAGTGCGTATTTGGAACGGATCGCTCATGTAACCGAAACGTCCGAGGCACGTCCGAGGCACACGATTCGGGCCGTATTTCACAAGAACTATTCTTTGCTGACTGGAAGCGTCAAAATGCAAAATACTAAGCATTTTTTATTGGCTGCCTCGTAGAAAATAGCAAAAACAATGTTGGTATTTTGGTTAAGTCTTTGCATGTGAAATAAAATGAATGAAATATTCTGATAGATAATTTTTCCTGACCACCCTGCTGTCGCTGCATGGCGAATCAGTGCCCACTGACTTAAAACAAGAAAACTTTGTTTTCATTTTTTGATTTCATGTTAATTTTAAATGTTTTTGAGCCTATCAAATGATATAAGTATTTAAAATTTAGCTCAGTCGTCCCGGTAAATGCCGCAACTGCGCCATGACTGTACGCTAATCCTATTCCGTTTGTGATGCGAATTACCGGCCGTCGAGGAGTCAGCCCAGGTGAGCCAAACAAGATCCGTTTGACGTAGATAAAACGAATTAGTCTCATGTAACCGGTGCCGTAGATCCGTTTGTGGGGAGCTGATGCGCATTAGCGTAGTGCGTATTTGGAACGGATCGCTCATGTAACCCCGGTACTTGTCACAATTCATAGACCCGGGAACAGGGGAAGGGGGGGGCAGCGGGGGCGCTTGCCCCCCCAACTTGAGAGCCGAGGGGGCGGCGCCCCCTCAACATTGAGGCAGCGAGAAAAGGGTATTTCTTCCCTTTTCCGGACTTCTTTCCTTCTTGTTTTCTTTATACATCTAAACATCATCACACGGCATTTTCCTAGCCATCTGAATGGTTCTTGCTGATACAGTATCGATTTCACAACATCTGCTATTGTCATCCCGCTTTGGTTTGGGCCTGGCCTTGGCCATGAGTTTGGCAGGCCAGATTTTATACTAGACCATTTTGAGAAAATTTTGAGAAATATATAACGTACAACGGTGGTAAAATCGTTGCTATAATATAGGTATAACACAGTTTACCCGCTCCGGGTGTGAGGGAGGGGTGTGGGGCAATGAGTGCACTGACGTGGCGCCCTCGGAAGGCCGGTATCTATGGGATTAGCCCGCGCCCCAGTGGCGGTCTCAGCCAACTTCGCCCTAGTGAGGGGGGGGCATATGTTACCACCCACCTCTAACTCAAAAACTAAGAGGGCTAGAAAGACGCGGTAAAAAGCAGTCGATAGCTCTCAATGCGTACGTTTGAAAGTATTTCGGTCATTTTTCACCTTAGAGCAATATTGGGGTCACCAGAGGTCATCAAATGTCAAAATTTGCCAATTGTCATTATATTTTTCAGAAAACATGCCGCTATCTTAGGAACTATGGTAGCTAGAAAAACGCATGGAACAGCAAACGATAGCTTGTGAACTCTTCTTTTGAAAAGGTCATAATCAATATTGACCTCAGGTCAACGGTTTAGCATCCAGAGGGCAAAAACTCCAAAAATAGCTGTTTTTACGAAAAGTGTTTTTCGACAATAACTTTCGACTACAAAAAGCCACCACATTTCTATTGCCAGAATCGTGTTCCTCTCGCCGAGATGCGTCGAATGAATTATAATTTGACCTTGAAAGGTCAACTTGAAAATTTGACCTCAGGTCAAGGTCATGACCTGACCGGAAAAGGTCATGTTACATATCAGTCGATGCGTCTCAACAAGACAAACACAATGAGACCATCCCTGGCGTTCTATCTCGTTCCAATCGCGAGTTATTGGCAAAAAAACTGTTTGTAGCCTCAAGTGACCTCGGATGACCTGTCTAGAGGCTATCAGCAAAAATGACACCTTGGTCATCACGAGTGGACTAAATCATTGTGAGTCTGAAATATTTGGACTGTTCCGATGCGTACACACGGATCTAGAGGCATTTTCATTTTTCTCCATTGACTTGTAATGGTAAGGTCACGCCACTGACCTGACCTTAGGTCACGGATATAAAAAATCCGAGATATACAAATTGTAGGCGCCCATAACAGCATGCAATCCTACAAGTTTAAAACCTTTCTGACAAACACTGCAGGCTGGACATGATTGCAAACTTTTTTTTAGGCTTGGTCAGTTAACTTGACCTGGTGACCTGACCTGACATGACCTGGGGTCAAAAATTTCACACATTGTCCAAAATTGATGTACCAAAAGCTACCCCAAGCGGCGCGGCGCTACGCGCCGCGGTTTTTTATTCACACGCAAAAAACGCGACAGGGTGGTAACATATGCCCCCCCCCCCCACTGGGGCGAAGGTTAAAGCTCAGCGACACTAAGGGCTTGTCTGATGCATTTGGTTATCGGTAGCACCCTCAGAATCACCGGCGTATAGGGCCCTCAGAGCCGCCGGTAAGGGGCCTTTAAAGGCATTGGTATGGGCCGCCATGCAGGTGCCGGTTCGGGTGCACAGAGGTGCTAGTGTGATTCTCTCAGAGGCGCCGATGAGGGTCCTTACAGGCGTTGCTCTGGGATCTCATAGACGCTGGTGTGGAGCCGTTACAGACGGGTGTGGGGTCTTTAGAGCTGCTGACGCGAACCCTCTACAAACCAACAGGGGGTTCTCAGTGACCGGCACGGGGCCCTTAGGCCGGCAGAAGAAGTCTTGTGGGGTCCTTAGAGACCGGCATGGTACTGGCAGACGCCGGTGGGGCCCTCAGGGCTCAGAGTCACCGGTGTGGGGCCCTCAAAAGTTTCCAGTGGGTGACCTTTAGATGCGCAGGTGTTGACTGTTGGGTCCTCAGAGCCGCCCATATAGGGCTTTAAAGGCTAGTCTTGGGACTCGAGAGACAGAAATGAGGCCACCAGAGGCCGGTGTGAGGCCCTCACCTGCCGGTTGGGCCCCTGAGGCCGGTTTAGAGTTCCTCAAAGGCCAGTGAAGGGCCCTTAGAGGTCAATGTGAGTCCTCAGCGGTCAATAAGGGCGCTTGACCGCCACTGAAGGGCCCTCAGAGGTCAGTGTAGGGCCCTCAAAGACTGGTATGGAAGCTGTTAACAGCTGGCGTGGGTTTCTCGAGCCTCGTGACAGTCGAATACGGGCCAGGGCCGCATACGCCCATGGGGCCCATCGGTTGTTTGAGGGGGGGGGGGCAAATGATATGATGGCCCCCTGATTTGCCTTTGGGGGGCATGGCCCTGATGCCCCCCCCCCTGCGACCGCCACTGCATTCCAGTATCATGCTAGGCATCCTGTAGTGGAAGCGCCGACCAAAGCGCCGACCAGGGCGGTCAGCGCCGAAGGAGGAGCGATTCAATCTAACGCCCACACGTTTACCGACCAGGAAAACGTGACGGAGGAAAAATTGTTCTGAGGCCAGTTTCACCAATAAAAAACAGACGGCTGCGATTATTTTTTGACATAACGATAGTCTCAAAATGTCATTTGCTGCTGAAAATACTAATCGCTGACTTGAAAAATGTAATAACTTAGCTTTCAAGTGCTATATTATTTGGTCAGCAATTACTTTTTCCACCGGTAAATAGGATTTATAGACTACTAGAGGTACAGGTTTGCGCGATAACTGTATGTTTTGATTAATTATATGTGAAGGATGCATTAGTTTGGGTGAGTAGCTTGTATTTTTAGCTGTATCATTTGGGTAAATTTGGGTAGCTGTTTTTAATATAATAGCGATAGTTGCGGGGTGTCCAAGTCTTTTGTATGTTAGGCCCTTTTTAACTCAACCCTACCCCTACCCTACCCTTACCCTACCCTACCCTACCCCTACCCCTACCCTACTCCTACTAGTGATGTCAATTTCAGAAATTTTGGAAACCAATACCAAACCGATACCGACCAAAACCACTGAGAGTATACCAAAACCGAACCGATTTTCAGAAATAGGGGGAAATACCGACTAGATACCGAAATCAGGGAATTATCAAACAAATGCTTCAAACTTTCTCAAGACATATGATAACCCTTGAAAGGTACCTAATACTTTGAAATAAGGTAACAAAAACAAATCAGGCAATCTGTTAATTATTTGCATTGCAAAAAAACATTTATAACTTATTTTGTAACTATTAACAAATATTCAGGTCAGTTATTTTACTGGAATGTGGATTGGATTCAAGTCAACTGCATGAGGTGTTAGGAAAATAATTTGAACCCTGAATCTTGTCCATGCCTGAACCATCAAACCTTCTTTCAATTCAAGTCATTCATTTCGAGTCCGGTCAAGACAGGGTTAAGTGTGTTATCATGATCCAAAAGTGGTGACCCAATTGACAATGATGGGCTACACTTTGGGCTGGCTACACCATTAATGTAAATAAAGCCCATGATACCTACAGTTAAACCCAAGTAGCATGGTGATTGGTGACGATACTGACGCAGCCAATTTTTCTTCATAAACAAATGTGTAACACAACAAAACTTGATAAATAATTACTTACGAGGCACACTGATAGATAGCAGACACCACTGTAATGATATCGCGATGAAATCTAAGTAAAATGTCCATAATTTTACGGAAGCATTGACAGGCGTCACGTGTCATCTCTTCCATAATGGCGGCCTTACAGGCGGCGGCCATTTGCATTAATGATTAACCTTACCTTACCTTACCTTCGTGGTGATCGGGATTGAAAAGGCCACTTGGCCTGGGGATCCCGCTCTCATCGAGCTCGTGTCGGGATACAGGCTAGGCTCTCAGGGATAGGGGGTGTCGTACATGATGCCACCCCAGTGCTTGTCCAGCTGGGCCTTGAACTGGTTGACGGACTGTGCCGTGACCACCGCACTTGGTAGGGAGTTCCAGTCGTTG
Source organism: Amphibalanus amphitrite (assembly GCF_019059575.1). Classification (NCBI taxonomy): domain Eukaryota; kingdom Metazoa; phylum Arthropoda; class Thecostraca; order Balanomorpha; family Balanidae; genus Amphibalanus; species Amphibalanus amphitrite. The sequence continues at coordinate 834,591 of NW_024881684.1, forward strand.
ATGACCCTGAAGCTGAACGCGTTTCTGCGCACGAGTTTGGTGGCCCTCGGTTTCTCGAGCTTCCACTCGTGGCCCCTGGTTCGAGCTGAGTTGCTCCGGGTCAAGAAGCTTTCTGGCGATATGGCCAACCCTCCGTGCAGCAGCTGATATACGGTCACCATGTCGCCTCTGCGCCTCCGGTAGTAGAGTGATGGTAGTCCCAGTCGACGGAGTCGTTCAGGGTACGGGAGGTGCTTGATTTGTGCGACCATTCTTGTTGCACGACGTTGCACGCGTTCAAGCCTCTTCTGGTCCTCTTTCCCAAAAGGTCCCCAGATTGTGTTCCCATATTCTAGGAGGGGCCGAACCATGGTCTTGTAGAGAAGCGGCAGCGTGTGTTCGTCAATGTTGGCGAATGAGCGTCTCACGACGGCCAGAATCTGTGAGGCTTTAGCGACGGCTGACGCGGTCTGCTTGTGAAAACTGAGTTGGTTGTCGATTTCGATGCCGAGGTCTTTCTCCTCTTCAGCGTTCTGGATCAGGATGCCGTTCAAATAGTACGCGTGTTCCGGGTTCCGGTGGCCGAGGTGCATCGCCTTGCATTTTTGGGCATTGAAGGGGAGCAGCCACTTCTCAGACCAGCGGACGAGCGCATCGATGTCAGTCTGGAGGTCATTGCTGCTACCCAGGACGCGGCGGTATAGTTTCGTGTCGTCGGCGAACAGTTTGACCGAACCAGTGACCTCCGAGGGAAGATCGTTGACAAATATTGTGAACAGTACAGGTCCGAGAACCGATCCCTGTGGAATACCACTGGTCACAGGGGCCCATGAGGACTTGCATCCGTGGACCACAACCCTCTGTCGGCGATCGATCAGAAAGGCTGCGATCCAGTTGAGAAGCGGGCCCCGGACGCCGTATGCAAACAGCTTGCGGATCAAACGTTGGTGCGGCACAGAGTCGAACGCCTTGGCGAAGTCCAGGTAGATGATGTCGATGTTGTCTCCGTTTTCGATGGCGGTGCTCCAGTCCTCGATTGCCTCCATCAGTTGTGTCGTACACGACCTCTTTGGGAGGAAGCCGTGCTGGGCGCTGGAGAGCAGACCGTTTTCGCGGAAATGTTATTAAACTGTATAAAATAAAGTTTTTCTTTTCTTTTTTGCTTAAGTCCACTTAAATCAAAATTCCTTGCATAAATTTTTACATCTTAAAATTAATTCAAGAAAGTTGTAGGCCGCTTTTGCTGAAACATGAAGCACCAGAAAAACATAGTTGTTCAATTATTTTCAATTAATTATTGAGCTACATCAGTTCCTCAAACTGGCGCAGCTGCGACATTGAAATGTTTTTAGATGTGTTCAGTTTTAAAACTGCTGTGTGCGAGTCAAGCCAAAAGCCAATCATATTTTATAAGTGCTTATGATAAAATTGCTAGCGATCTGTATCTGTTGAGAGAGCAGGAAAGAGAACACTAATTGAAGAAAATAAATTATCCACAGGATCCACAGGATCATGACAGCATCGCTCACTACAAGGCTTTTTGAAGTTCAGCGAAGTTGAAGATTTGTGGGGTGATGCGGGTGACGATGAAGTGACAAATGCTGCCTTAAATATTTGATGATAATGGTGAAGCTAGTGCTGTATTAAACAGGGTTTTGGATAATGTAATTGCATTGCAGTAAAATGGAGAGGAAGACAAGGTCAAGATCAATCACAGACTCCTCAAAACAAAGTCAAATTTGTTGCTAATAAATGTTTTGGAAATTTTGAGAAAGGTAGTTTAAGTATGTTTTCCAGCATACAGTGAGTTAAACATTAATTCATGTTTATGTCTTGCACATTGGCTTTCTTTGTAGGATAATTATCCTCCTCATGGTATTGGAATTTGCCAACACTGATAAGTTGCCATTTAACATTGGTAGACTGAATGTATTTGATATTACAGTTGATGTGTTTGCCCATTTGTTAGGACATCATGCATTTGGGAGAAATGTGTCATGATTGCCATTTTTCTTCATCCAGTGTCATTTAGCAAAATCAAATTTGAGTTCAGAAGGTTTATCAAAAATGCTTTCAAATATTTTATGACAGTAGTTGATTTTCATGATACCGACAAAATACCAAATGCTTTTGGTATATAATACCGAATACCGAATCGGTATTGGTTCGGTATCGGTATACCGAAATTTTGGTAACCGATTGACACCACTAACTCCTACACTACACTACACTACACTACACTACAGGGTGTCTCAAAAGTTCGTTTACACATTTCCCATGTCAATAAAGCATATAAGAACCGGCAAAAAATCTAAGGTTTTGGTGTCCGTGTGTACACTAGACAAATATGCATGCTTTGACAACTGATTCGGAAGGTTGGAAACCAAACCTTTTTCTGTATCTCCAAAAATATTTGCCCATACCGATTTTCGTCACTCCGTCAGCTGCCGGAGGCTGATAAAAGGTTACCAGCTTTCAAGCTCTTGTAGGGGAATCCCCTGCAGTTTCTGCGTCGGATTTAGGTTTGACGAGCTCCTCGGCAACATCCGCTTCTCCCTGAAAGCCGACATCTTGCATCGACACCATCCGTGAGTATTTTGTAGGTCTTCTCTGGCGCTAACTCCTTCATGAATGACTGGCGCCGACTTAGCACCATTTTCCTTTTCAAAACAATCCCATTCCTGAACAAATGGGAAGTGCCAGGGGCAAATTTTTCGCAGCATATCGTAGCAGAATGTGTCGGCCATCTGTTTCTTAGACACATTTTGCAAATTTTGCAAATCCCGAACGCTCGTCATTCCCAATGCCAAGACCTTCGCTGGGTTCCGGAGTGTTTTCCTCAGGAGAGGTTCTGCTTTGTAAACGGCCAAAACCTGTCCATCGTGCGGTTTTGTCCGGATTTTGTGTGCAAAAGAAAGCTATTTGCTCCAGATCTACCTCTTGAAACTTCGTTAGATAAAACTTTACATTAATTGACACTTTTGGAGGGTCATTTGTCCTCGGCATTGACGATTTTCGCATTATTTTCCCTCAAAGTTAAGCGTTATAGATATTATAAACAATTTAAAATGATATTTTGTCTTTATTTTATGATGACCTGCAATTTTTGAAACTGGGTAACCTCTGTCTGTGAGCTTCTAGTCAGTTTTCAATAGTTAGGACTGCATTTCCAGCTGCTTTCCGGAGCACGAGTCTGCTGCGGTACAAGGGTCGTTCAAAGCGCTGTTAGTCTCGCATGGTTTTGTCCTTCAAAATTTTTAGCCACCGTTTTTATTAGATGACCATCATGTTGTACTCATCCTCGCCGACACTTTGCCATGTGTCATTTCCGACCTAACCATTCCCATTACTCGTGAAGCAGAGAGTTTCTCAGCCGACCCGAGTATGCGACCTCCATTTTCATGCCTGATCCATGGTCAGAGGTGAACCCTTTTTGTGAGCTCATGAAGGGTCGAATGCGCTTGAAAACAATGAAGCTGCTTGAGGAAGGTTGTTACCAATGCCCATGCAAAATTTCGACTGTTAATTTCTTGTTGATTCAGAATTATTGACAAAAAAGCATGGCTGGTACCTGTAAGCGAACTTTTGAGACACCCTGTACACTACACTACACTACACTACACTACACTACACTACACTACACTACACTACCCTACCCTACCCTACCCTACCCTACCCTACCCTACCCTACCCTACCCTACCCTACCCTACCCTACCCTACCCTACCCTACCCTACCCTACCCTACCCTACCCTACCCTACCCTACCCTACCCTACCCTACCCTACCCTACCCTACCCTACCCTACCCTACCCTACCCTACCCTACCCTACCCTACCCTACCCTACCCTACCCTACCCTACCCTACCCTACCCTACCCTACCCTACCCTACCCTACCCTACCCTACCCTACCCTACCCTACCCTACCCTACCCTACCCTACCCTACCCTACCCTACCCTACCCTACCCTACCCTACCCTACCCTACCCTACCCTACCCTACCCTACCCTACCCTACCCTACCCTACCCTACCCTACCCTACCCTACCCTACCCTACACTACCAGCGACAGTCCAAGTTTCAGCTAAATCGGCCCAGAAACGGCTGAGATGTTGCAAAAATAAATTAATTGTATTTTCTGGTGAATCCCCTTGGCCAGCGGTGCCTTGTGTCGGCCTTCGTTGTCAAAGGTCAATGACCTCCCGGCTCTGATTATTTCCACTCGGTCTTTTTAAGCGAACAACTGAGCCTAAAGCACGTGCCCTCTGCTCGGCGCCGGTCGCGGCCCCACCACGTGCACACCGCTGAACGCACCCGCTCGAAAAGTTGACACGACAAATGAGTGCACACGTCCGACTTGTAGCGAAAATTTCACCCCCGTAGCCCTCACCGTTCCCGAGTAATAGCGTGTTTTTGCCAATTCTAATGTTAACCCTATGGGCACGCGAGCACGCGCCGCGGGCGCACCCCCGGCCCCATCATGTCCAAAATTGAATACGAGCTACGTGTAAAGGTGGCCCACATCGCTGTAAAATTTCACGGCCGTAGGTCAACGGACGCCGCCGCAATAAGCGCCACAAAGTGCGTACGTCGCACACGGCGTGGGCGGCGGGGTACTTTTTAGGATTTATAATATACTAGAGGTACAGGTTTACGCGATAACTGTATGTTTTGATTTATGTTATGTTACGGGTGCATTAGTTTGGGTGATTGACTTGTATTTTTATCTGTATTATTTGGGTAGATTTGGGTAGCTGTTTTTAATTAAACTGTAAGGCGGGCCCGGGCAGCGCTTGTCAAACAGCACTGCGGATCCGAAGGTTGGGACTTGAATTGTGAAAAACCGCCCGCCCGCCGCAAAACGCAAACACCGCAAAACGCGCAAAACGCCAACGCAAACTTCGCAAAAAAGAAACAATCGCCCGCCCGTCGAAAACCGCAGAAAAACGCAAAAAAGCCGCAAAAAACGCCCGTCCGCCGCAAAACGCAAACACCGCAAAAAACGCAAACACCGCCGCCGCAAAAAAAGCCCGCATCGCCCGCCGCCAACCGCGAAACGCCGCAAAAAACGGCCGCCCGCCGCAAACCGCAACACCGCAAATAACGGCCGGCCGCCGGCAACCGCAAAACGCCGCAAAAAAAAAACGGCCGCCCGCCGCAAACCGCAAAAACGGCCGCCCGCCGCAAACCGCCGCAAAAAACGGCCGTCCGCCGCCAAACGCAGACATCGCAAAAACACCCGCAACGCCCGCCCGCCCGCCGCCAAACACAAACACCGCAAAAAACGCAAATACCGCCGCAAAAAAAACGCCCGCAACGCACGCCCGCCCGCCTACCCTACTCTACCCTACTCCTACTCTACCCTACTCCTACTCTACTACCCTACCCCTACTCTACCCTACTCCTACTCTACCCTACTCCTACACTACCCCTACTCCTACACTACCCCTACTCCTACACTACCCCTCCTCCTACACTACCCCTACTCCTACACTACCCCTTCTCCTACACTACCCTACTCCTACACTACACTACACTACACTACACTACACTACACTACACTACACTACACTACCCTACCCTACCCTACCCTACCCTACCCTACCCTACCCTACCCTACACTACACTACCACCGACAGTCCAAGTTTCAGCTAAATCGGCCCAGAAACGGCTGAGATACTGCAAAAACAAATTAATAGTATTTACTGGCGAATCCCCTTGGCGAGCGGTGCCTTGTGTCGGCCTTCGTTGTCAAAGGTCAATGACCTGCCGGCTCTAATGCTTTTCACTAAGTTTTTTTAAGCGAACAACTGAGCCTAAAGCACGTGCCCTCTGCTCGGCGCCGGTCGCGGCCCCACCACGTGCACACCGCTGAACCCACCCCCTCGAAAATTTTATACGACAAATGAGTGCACGCGTCCGACTTGCAGTGAAAATTTCACCCCCGTAGCCCTTACCGTTCCCGAGCAATAGCGTGTTTTTGCCGATTCTAATGTTAACCCTATGGGCACGCGAGCACGCGCCACGGGCGCACCCCCGGCCGCATCATGTCCAAAATTTAATACGACCTACGTGTAAAGATGGCCCACATCGCTGTAAAGTTTCACGGCCGTAGGTCAACGGACGCCGCCACAATAAGCGCTACAAAGTGACTACGTCGCACACGGCGGCGGCGGCGGATTATTTAGGATTTATAATATAGACTAGAGGTACAGGTTTGCGCGATAACTGTATGTTTTGATTAATTATATGTGACGGATGCATTAGTTTGGGTGAGTAGCTTGTATTTTTAGCTGTATCATTTGGGTAGATTTGGGTAGCTGTTTTTAATATAATAGCGATAGTTGCGGGGTGTCCAAGTCTTTTGTATGTTAAGCCCTTTTTTAACTCAACCCTACCCCTACCCTACCCCTACCCTACCCTACCCTACCCTACCCCTACCCCTACCCTACTCCTACACTACACTACACTACACTACACTACACTACACTACACTACACTACACTACACTACACTACACTACCCTACCCTACCCTACCCTACCCTACCCTACCCTACCCTACCCTACCCTACCCTACCCTACCCTACCCTACCCTACCCTACCCTACTCTACACTACCAGCGACAGTCCAAGTTTCAGCTAAATCGGCCCAGAAACGGCTGAGATATTGCAAAAACAAATTAATTGTATTTACTGGCGAATCCTCTTGGCGAGCGGTGCCTTGTGTCGGCCTTCGTTGTCAAAGGTCAATGACCTGCCGGCCCACTCAGTTTTGCAAGCGAGCAACTGAGCCTAAAGCACGTGCACTCTGCCCGGCGCCGGTCGCGGCCCCACCACGTGCACACCGCTGAACCAACCCCCTCGAAAATTTAATACGACAAATGAGTGCACGCGTCCGACTTGCAGTGAAAATTTCACCCCCGTAGCCCTTACCGTTCCCGAGCAAAAGCGTGTTTTTGCCGATTCTAATGTTAACCCTATGGGCACGCGAGCACGCGCCGCGGGCGCACCCCCGGCCGCATCATGTCCAAAAGTTAATACGACCTACGTGTAAAGGTGGCCCACATCGCTGTAAAATTTCACGGCCGTAGGTCAACGGACGCCGCCGCAATAAGCGCTACAAAGTGACTACGTCGCACACGGCGGCGGCGGCGGATTATTTAGGATTTATAATATAGACTAGAGGTACAGATTTACGCGATAACTGTATGTTTTGATTTATGTTATGTTACGGGTGCATTAGTTTGGGTGATTGACTTGTATTTTTAGCTGTATTATTTGGGTAGATTTGGGTAGCTGTTTTTAATTCAACTGTAAGGCGGGCCCGGGCAGCGCTTGTCGAACAGCACTGCGGCTCCGAAGGTTGGGACTTAAATTGTGAAAAACCGCCCGCCCGCCGCAAAACGCAAACACCGCAAAACGCGCAAAACGCCAACGCAAACTTCGCAAAAAAGAAACAATCGCCCGCCCGTCGAAAACCGCAGAAAAAAACGCAAAAAAGCCGCAAAAAAACGCCCGTCCGCCGCAAAACGCAAACACCGCAAAAAACGCAAACACCACCGCCGCAAAAAAAGCCCGCATCGCCCGCCGCCAACCGCGAAACGCCGCAAAAAACGGCCGCCCGCCGCAAACCGCAACACCGCAAATAACGGTCGGCCGCCGGCAACCGCAAAACGCCGCAAAAAAAACGGCCGCCCGCGGCAAACCGCAAAAAACGGCCGCCCGCCGCAAACCGCCGCAAAAAAACGTCCGTCCGCCGCCAAACGCAGACACCGCAAAAACACCCGCAACGCCCGCCCGCCCGCCGCCAAACAAACACCGCAAAAAAACGCAAATACCGCCGCAAAAAAAAACGCCCGCAACGCACGCCCGCCCGCCTACCCTACTCTACCCTACTCCTACTCTACCCTACTCCTACTCTTCCCTACCCCTACTCTACCCTACTCCTACTCTACCCTACTCCTACACTACCCCTACTCCTACCCTACCCCTACCCCTACCCCTACCCCTACCCCTACCCCTACCCCTACCCCTACCCTACCCTACCCTACCCTGCCCTACCCTACACTACACCACCACCGATAGTCCAAGTTTCAGCTAAATCGGCCCAGAAACGGCTGAGATATTGCAAAAACAAATTAATTGTATTCACTGGCGAATCCTCTTGGCGAGCGGTGCCTTGTGTCGGCCTTCGTTGTCAAAGGTCAATGACCTGCCGGCCCACTCAGTTTTTTAAGCGAACAACTGAGCCTAAAGCACGTGCCCTCTGCTCGGCGCCGGTCGCGGCCCCACCTCGTGCACACCGCTGAACCCACCCCCTCGAAAATTTAATACGACAAATGAGTGCACGCGTCCGACTTGCAGTGAAAATTTCACCCCCGTAGCCCTTACCGTTCCCGAGCAATAGCGTGTTTTTGCCGATTCTAATGTTAACCCTATGGGCACGCGAGCACGCGCCGCGGGCGCACCCCCGGCCGCATCATGTCCAAAATTTAATACGACCTACGTGTAAAGGTGGCCCACATCGCTGTAAAATTTCACGGCCGTAGGTCAACAGACGCCGCCGCAATAAGCGCTACAAAGTGACTACGTCGCACACGGCGTGGGCGGCGGCGGATTATTTAGGATTTATAATATAGATAGACTAGAGGTACAGGTTTACGCGATAACTGTATGTTTTGATATGTATGATTAACGGATGCATTAGTTTGGGTGTAGAAACTTGCATTTTTATTGGTATGATTTTTGTAGAACTGGGTAACTGCTTTTAATTGAACTGTAAAGCATGATGGTGATGCATGCGAGTTGTTCGAGCCCTTTGTAGTTAGGATGTTACTGAACGCAACCCTACCCTACCCTACCCTACCCTACCCTACACTACCCCTACACTACCCTACCATACCCTACCCTACCCTACCATACCCTACCCTACCCTACCCCTACTTTACCCTACCCTACCCCTACACTACCCTACCCTACCCTACCTTACCACTACCCTACCTACCCTACCCACCCCACCCTACCCTACTCCTACCCTACCCTACCCCACCCTACCCTACCCTACCCTACTCCTACCCTACCCTACCCTACCCCACCCTACCCTACCCTACCCTTACCCTACCCTACTCCTACACTACCCTACCCTACCCTACCCTACCCTACCACCCTTACACTACCCTACCCTACCCTACCCTACCCTTACACTACCCTACCCTACCCTACCCCTACCCTACTCCTACCCTACCCTACCCTACTCCTACCCTACCCTACCCTTACCCTACCCTACCCTACCCTACCCTACCCTACCCTACCCTACCCTACCCTACCCTACCATACCCTACCCTTACACTACCCTACCCTACCCTACCCTACCCTTACCCTACCCTACTCTACCCTACCCTACCCTACCTAACTGTACCCTACTTAACTCTACCCTACCCTACCCTACACTACCCTACCCTACCCTACAATCCCCTACCCAACCCTACCCTACAATCCCCTACCCTACCCTACCCCACCCTACAATCCCCTACCCTACCCTACAATCCCCTACCCAACCCTACCCTACAATCCCCTACCCTACCCTACCCTACCCTACCCTATACTACACTTCCACCGACAGTCCAAGTTTCAGCTCAATCGGCCCAGAAACGGCTGAGATATTGCAAAAACAAATTAATTGTTACGAGCGAGCGAGCGCAGCGAGCGAAGTGAGTCTTTTCTATATAACGGAAAAATCTCAGTATGAGCGGCCCGGCCCGGCCCGGCCCGGCCCGGCCCGGCCCGGCCCGGCCCGGCCCGGCCCGGCCTGTAACCAAGGGCGGCGCCACCGTGGGGGCAGTGGGGGCAGACTGCCCCCACTGGCAGGAGGCCGTGGGGGCAAGGCTATGTTTTTGCCCCCACAAAATTTGGCTGATGTTGAAAAGGGAAGAGAAGACGGGTGCATCATTCATGATAGGCGGTTAATAACATAATAGTACGCCTGTTTTTTACCGTCCCCGTATCAAGTGCATCAGCAAAACGTTCGTTCTCGGACCGTCTGTCGCATATCTCCTACTCCCACTCATTCTTCTACTCTTTTTCATTTGCACCAGAAGGCTGCCCTCGAGCTTGACCTCGAGGAGGTTGAGAGGCAGCTTGTCAAAAGTCGGCCAGAGAAGAGATCTTTTGGGAGACCTTAGACTGAGACTGAGCTCAGGAAGGTATGACAAAATGTGATGGGTATGTATGTATATCCGGGTTATCTGGAAATATGTGTGGGTCGCACTAATGGAGCTTATTCTGGTATCAATCGTGTGTGAGAGAATCGCACATATACATACGTACTACGGGGAAAAAGAGAACTAGGTACCTACTAACTATTGTTTGGAGGAATACACCATTTTACATCTCAACGAACAACATAACGTTTTCACAGGTTTGTGTCTCGCAATCTAGTTTTATAGTTTTATTTGCTCGCGACCTTTTCACCCGGCCGGGCCCGGGGGTAATCCCAACCACTGCAGCCCGGGGGTAGCCCCCCTCCCCCCACCTGTCTAACTCCGTAAATAATGCAGCTACGTAAACAAAAATGGTACCAAATGAAAGATATCTACGAGAAGATTCTTAAAGCCCCTAAACCTTTTGACCTCAGGTAAATTTTTAAGGCCAGAAGTCAATGTCAAAGGCAAAAACCGGCACTTTTGTATAGTGGTCTCAAAGTACGTGTTCCAGAGGACGGCATGGTGCATAAAACCGGCTAAAATGCAGATGTTAAACGAAAGACGAGAGTCTGGAATTCCCATGATGTGCATAACATTCAAATTCAAGGTCACGGTCATGCTCAAAATTGGCCACAAACTTTGCACATTTTCTTATACTTTTTCTCTTTCACTTATTCAAACCAGGCATAATACCTATATTAAGACACGTTTTGCCATCCTGAGGCTCTAAACGAATGCTTACGCTTAGAGCAAAATGGATGCCAGAATCGTGATCAGCGGCTACGAAATAATCACAAACGACCTTTCATGTGTCAAAGTCAACCAAAGGTCATTCGAGGTCACATGAGGTCAACATAAAACTTGACCTTTCAAAACAATATGTATGTCATTCGACGCGACTCGACGAGACGAATGCGAAGATACCACTGCCGTAGCTCTAGGACCATCATTTTTGTTGAAGTTATCTGCGAAAAAACTAAAGCCCCAGCTCGGGGTCGTTGACCTGATCTCTGACCTCAGGTCACCAAAGTTACTTAAGTATTTTTTTCTCGGTCAAATGCTACACAACCACGCTCGTAATTTGTCTTTATCTCTAAAACTCTATTTTTTGGCAGGTGGTTGAAGTTCACGTCTGTGGCGCCGAAGTTTGCCTAGAGAAATCGGCCCTGAGACGTTATCAAGGAGGCTATGTCCATTTTTTTTTTTGCTTCAAAAAAGGTTAAATTAATGGGTGATAAGGTACAGCAAATTTTGGCTTTCTATCCCTAAGCGTTCGTGAGGTATCGCAAATATTCGCCAGGGGGAGGCGAAAAACGCCCCCCCCCCCGCCGTCCGCGCGGGCCCGCGAGGGTTAATGGTTCAGCTCAATACGTATGCATGAAACCTGAAACCATAATATAGCAACATCTAGGGGCAAGGTGCTCATGGATTTTGCAGATCGGCGTATCAGACAACAGTCGGGTCACCCCAATCTTGCCCCCACTCGCGAAAATTCGTGGCGCCGCCACTGCCTGTAACGCTTTTGAGAGGCTTATATCTCAGCAACCGCTAGACTGATTGGTCTGCGGTCTTTTTTGTTGGGTAGCCCCATCCCTTCTACCCCGTAATTGACTACTTTTGATACATCTCGGTGACCGTCGTGGCACGTGCCACGTGAAAAGTCAAGGGTGTTCAAGCTGTTTTGCAAAAGTAGTGATTTTGAAAGGCTCATATCTCAGCAGCCGCTTGGGCGATTGACTTGGGGTAATTGTTGTAGGGTAGCAGCATCCCTTCTACCAAAAATAGGATACTCTCGATGCATGTGGGTCACCCCCAGTGCACGTGCAAAATACAACAATAAGAGGTGCCAAATTTGTTCCCATTTCAGTAACTCGGTAATTACTGGGGCGATTTCGCTGAAACTTGGCATACAGGTAGGCACCCACCAGGCAATGCATTCCCATGTGTTGCGGTTAGGGTGCTACTGCACGTGCGCACGTGCAGGGGGCGTTTCCAGATCTCGAGAACGGCTGGGCCGATTGCGCTCAAATTTGGTACACGGTTGGGGACCAGTTAGTAGGGTGCCGTGCAAAAGTCATTTTGGACCCCGTTTGCACGTGCGCACGTGCAGAATGGCGCTTCCAGATCTCAGGAACAGCTGGGCCGATTACGTTCAAATTTGGCACACCGCTAGCGACCGGTTAGAAGGGTGCTTTGCGAAAGCCCGTTGGAAGCACCCTCTCGCCCTTCCGCACGTGCAGGGCTCACTATCTCGCTCGCTCGTTCTTCGCCCAAAAGGCGTTTTACTGGTATTTACTGGCGAATCCCCTTGGCGAGCGGTGCCTTGTGTCGGCCTTCGTTGGCTCTGATGCTTTTCACTCAGTTTTTTAAGCGAACAACTGAGCCTTAAGCACGTGCCCTCTGCTCGGCGCCGGTCGCGGCCCCACCACGTGCACACCGCTGAACCCACCCCTCGAAAATTTAATACGACAAATGAGTGCACGCGTCCGACTTGCAGTGAAAATTTCACCCCCGTAGCCCTTACCGTTCCCGAGCAATAACGTGTTTTTCCCAATTCTAATGTTAACCCTATGGGCACGCGAGCACGCGCCGCGGGCGCACCCCCGGCCGCATCATGTCCAAAAGTTAATACGACCTACGTGTAAAGGTGGTCCACATTGCTGTAAAATTTCACGGCCGTAGGTCAACAGACGCCGCCGCAATAAGCGCTACAAAGTGACTACGTCGCACACGGCGGCGGCGGCGGATTATTTAGGATTTATAATATAGACTAGAGGTACAGGTTTGCGCGATAACTGTATGTTTTGATTAATTATATGTGACGGATGCATTAGTTTGGGTGAGTAGCTTGTATTTTTAGCTGTATCATTTGGGTAGATTTGGGTAGCTGTTTTTAATATAATAGCGATAGTTGCGGGGTGTCCAAGTCTTTTGTATGTTAGGCCCTTTTTTAACTCAACCCTACCCCTACCCTACCCCTACCCTACCCTACCCCTACCCTACCCTACCCCTACCCAACCCTACACTACACTACACTACCCTACCCTACCCTACCCTACCCTACCCTACCCTACCCTACCCTACCCTACCTTACCCTACCCTACCCTACACTACCAGCGACAGTCCAAGTTTCAGCTAAATCGGCCCAGAAACGGCTGAGATGTTGCAAAAATAAATTAATTGTATTTTCTGGTGAATCCCCTTGGCCAGCGGTGCCTTGTGTCGGCCTTCGTTGTCAAAGGTCAATGACCTGCCGGGTCTGTTTCCACTCAGTTTTTTAACCCTCGCCCGCACATGCCATTTTCCCATCCTAGAACGCACATGGGGGGGGGGTTGCCACCCCCCCCCCCCCGCGCCATTTCGTTCCTGTTGGAGATAGAGCTTAGCGGTAAAGACCAAAAAGATTCTTTGGGAAGAGACGAATCCAATGATACCCAGTTTTACCTTCTCAGGTCAGTCATTGACCTTCCAGGTCAGGTCAAACTAAAAAATATTGCTGTTTTGGGTCACCGTTGGATATCAAGTGCGCTGCTTATCAAATACCGATGACGATGCTGTTTTCTGGTGCCAAGCTAGCTAGAACCTCTTTGTCACACTACCCAACCAGAATTTTGCTGCTGAGGTCATTTCAGGTCAAGTTAGGTCAATGTCAATTATATGTGTTTGTATGTCTGTGTGTGTCTGTGTGTATACTGATGTGTGCACCAATTGTTTTTGGGTCCATATTACATGAAATCATGATCTGAGAAGCTTTTACCAAAAATGCAGTCAAAAAACTTCACAAAAAGTAAATTCAGCTTGCCTAAAACGCAATTATCTTAGATGACCTAGGTTGACCTTGACCCTGACCTTGACCCCTGTACATCGTCGAACAACATGTTCCATGATAGGTGGGAGGTAAGACTGGCAAAAAAGGCCGAAATCAGGGTGTCAAAAGCTCACAAGGCCCATGGCAAGCGCAAGATGTTGAGAATTGGCCATTTGGGTCATGACATGACCTGAAAAACAAGGTCATATCTCCGAAACCAAAAATCACAGAAACTTGAAATTTTCAGTGGACATCAAGAAAGGATAGAGGAGCAGCTATACGAAAAATCAGCCTTCTAGCTCTAAAAATGTTGAGTGCAGAGCAGAAAGACTACCTGGGGGGGGGTGGCAACCACCCCCCCCCCCCCCCATGTGCGGGCGAGGGTTTTAAGCGAACAACTGAGCCTAAAGCACGTGCCCTCTGCTCGGCGCCGGTCGCGGCCCCACCACGTGCACACCGCTGAACCAACCCCCTCGAAAATTTAATACGACAAATGAGTGCACGCGTCCGACTTGCAGTGAAAATTTCACCCCCGTAGCCCTTACCGTTCCCGAGCAATAACGTATTTTTGCCGATTCTAATGTTAACCCTATGGGCACGCGAGCACGCGCCAAGGGCGCACCCCCGGCCGCACCATGCCCAAAATTTAATACGACCTACGTGTAAAGGTGGCCCACATTGCTGTAAAATTTCACGGCCGTAGGTCAACAGACGCCGCCGCAATAAGCGCTACAAAGTGACTACGTCGCACACGGCGGCGGATTATTTAGGATTTATAATATAGACTAGAGGTACAGGTTTACGCGATAACTGTGTTTTGATTTATGTTACAGGGGCCCGGGAACGATTTTCAAGTTGGGGGGGCGAGCCTAAAATGCTTGACATGATGCATATGAAGCAGTGGCGTAGTTAGGGGTATAAGGGGACACGTACCACCCCCCCCCCCCACCCCCCACCCATCGGGTTGAAAGGGACCCTCGGGTTCGAGAGGACCTGCGGTGCCATTTGACCGCTGAGGATTAACAATGACCATATTTCGACTCAGAATGGCCTCATAGGTCTCGTTAGTGCACCTTATGGGCCCTAAATAACCACACTAAAATCTCAACAAGGGCCCCACGCCGGCTTCTGAGGGAATCTTGCAGATTTTAAGGGCCCCTCGGTGGTCTCCAAAGGCCCGTTACTGGCCTCTGAGAGTTCTTACCGGCCTATGAGGGGCCAGTTCTAGGGGCATTTCCCGCCTGTGATGGTCACACACTTATTTTTCCGAGGGTCCCATAACGGCAACTGAGGGGGCCCTCATCGGCGCCTATGAGGGCCCACACCGGTGTCTCTGAGCATTTCACGCCCCCAACTCTGAGTGCCTATACCAGTGCCTTTTAAAGCCCTATATCGGCGGCTCTGAGGACCCAACAGTCAACACCTGCGCATCTAAAGGCCACCCACTGGAAACTTTGGAGGGCCCCACACCGGTGACTCTGAGCCCTGAGGGCCCCACCGGCGTCTGCCAGTACCATGCCGGTCTCTAAGGACCCCACAAGACTTCTTCTGCCGGCCTAAGGGCCCCGTGCCGGTCACTGGTTGGTTTGTAGTTCCTGTTGGGTTTCCCCCTGTTGGTTTGTAGAGGGTTCGCGTCAGCAGCTCTAAAGACCCCACACCCGTCTGTAACGGCTCCACACCAGCGTCTATGAGATCTCAGAGCAACGCCTGTAAGGACCCTCACCGGCGCCTCTGAGAGAATCACACTAGCACCTCTGTGCGCCCGAACCGGCACCTGCATCGCGGCCCATACCAATGCCTCTAAAGGTCCCTTACCGGCGGCTCTGAGGGCCCTATACGCCGGTGATTCTGAGGGTGCTACCGATAACCAAATGCATCAGACAAGCCCTTAGTGTCGCTGAGCTTTAATCCCATAGATACCGGCCTTCCGAGGGCGCCACGTCAGTGCACTCATTGCCCCACACCCCTCCCTCACACCCGGAGCGGGTAAACTGTGTTATACCTATATCATAGCAACGATTTTACCACCGTTGTACGTTATATATTTCTCAAAGTTTTCTCAAAATGGTCTAATATAAAATCTGGCCTGCCAAACTCATGGCCAAGGCCAGGCCCAAACCAAAGCGGGATGACAATAGCAGATGTTGTGAAATCGATACTGTATCAGCAGAAACCATTCAGATGGCTAGGAAAATGCCGTGTGATGATGTTTAGATGGAAAACAAGAAGGAAAGAAGTCCGGAAAAGGGAAGAAAGATCCTTTCACGCTGCCTCAATGTTGAGGGGGCGCCGCCCCCTCGGCTCTCAAGTTGGGGGGGGGCAAGCGCCCCCGCTGCCCCCCCTGTTCCCGGGTCTATGTTATGTTATGTTACGGGTGCATTAGTTTGGGTGATTGACTTGTATTTTTAGCTGTATTATTTGAGTCGATTTGGGTAGCTGTTTTTAATTAAACTGTAAGGCGGGCCCGGGCAGCGCTTGTCGAACAGCACTGCGGATCCGAAGGTTGGGACTTGAATTGTGAAAAACCGCCCACCCGCCGCAAAACGCAAACACCGCAAAACGCGCAAAACGCCAACGCAAACTTCGCAAAAAAGAAACAATCGCCCGCCCGTCGAAAACCGCAGAAAAAACGCAAAAAAAGCCGCAAAAAACGCCCGTCCGCCGCAAAACGCAAACACCGCAAAAAACGCAAACACCGCCGCCGCAAAAAAAAACGCGCATCGCCCGACGCCAACCGCGAAACGCCGCAAAAAACGGCCGCCGGCCGCAAACCGTAACACCGCAAATAACGGCCGGCCGCCGGCAACCGCAAAACGCCGCAAAAAACGGCCGCCCGCCGCAAACCGCAAAAAACGGCCGCCCGCCGCAAACCGCCGCAAAAAACGGCCGTCCGCCGCCAAACGCAGACACCGCAAAAACACCCGCAACGCCCGCCCGCCCGCCGCCAAACACAAACACCGCAAAAAACGCAAATACCGCCGCAAAAAACGTCCGCAACGCACGCCCGCCCGCCTACCCTACTCCTACTCTACCCTACTCCTACTCTACCCTACCCCTACTCTACCCTACTCCTACTCTACGCTACTCCTACACTACCCCTACTCCTACACTACCCCTACTCCTACACTACCCCTACTCCTACACTACCCCTACTCCTACACTACCCCTACTCCTACACTACTCCTTCTCCTACACTACCCTATTCCTACACACTGGCGGATCCAGGGGGGCCACGGGGGCCATGGCCCCCCCAAAGGCCTAAAGTGGCCTGTTTGGCCCCCCCCCCCCCCAAAACGTAAGAAAAATTGCTAAGAAAATATACCTTGATGGAGGTTTTTAGCCACTTGGTGAAGTAAAGCTTTCCACAGCATAATATGGAAGCAATATGGTAGCAGTGAGGGTCAGTCGAAAGTTGCGCGAATGGAGTCGACCTTCAAAAAAGACTTGTTGGCACGTGTTTATGGCGCGGTAGCTGGGAGTTGGCGGTGTTTCGCGTGGTGTGGCATCACTGGCGGATCCGGGGGGGGGGGGGCACGGGAGCCTGAGGTGCCCCTGACAGACCCGTGGTGCCCTTGGTAGGTCTGTGGTGCCCCTGGACCCTGGCAGGCCTGTGGTGCCTCTGGCGGGCCTAGGGTGCCCCTGCTAGGCTGCTGATGCCCCTGGGACCTGACAGGACTGTGGTGCCCCTGACAAGCCTAAAGTGCCCCCAACAGGCCCGTGATGCCCCCGACAGGCCCAAGGTGCCCCTGCGTGATGCCGTGATGCCTGCGAGGCCGGTGGTGCCCCTGCGAGGTCGGTGGGGCCCCTGACAGGCCCATGGTGCCCCTGCGAGGCCGGTGGTGCCCCTGCTAGACCGGTGGTGCCCCTGGCAGGCCTGTGGTGCCCCTGCTAGGCCGCTGGTGCCCCTGGGCCCTGACAGGACTGTGGTGCCCCTGACAGGCCCAAGGTGCCCCTGTAAGGCCTGTGGTACACCTGCTAGGCCTCTGGTGCCCCTGACAGGCCCATGGTGCCCCTGCAAGGCCGGCGGCGCCCCTGGCAGGTCTCTGGTGTCCCTGACAGACCTGGGGTGCCCCTGACAAGCCTAGCCTGTGGGGCCCCTCACAGGCCCGTGGTGCCCTTGTTAGGCATGTGGTGCCCCTGGCGGGCTGGTAGTGCCCCTGCTAGGCCGGTGGTGCCCCTGACAGGCCTGTGGTGCCCCCGGGCACCAAGGGGGGTCATGACCCATGTGGCCCCCCTTGGATCTGCCACTGGTACATATTATATTGATTTGTAATGGCGTTATGGCTTATGCAATATGCAATTGCAGGCACTTGGTATCCCTCACTTATCCCTCATTGGGGGCTCTGGCGGGCTCCTGAGGGCCCACGTCTATCTCCGGGAGCCCTAGACAGGCTCCTTTGGGTCCTTTCAGTCCACTATAGCATAAGAGGTCTCCATGCGAGTCCTACCTATACATCTGAGGACGTACCCTGACGTCTGAGGTACTCAACTGCAGCTCCAATGGTCTCTTACACTGGCGGATCCAGGGAGGGGGCATTAGGGCCCCCTTCCCAGAGGCCTAAAGTGGCCCGTTTGCCCCCTCCCCCAAGCGATAATGAAGCACAGTTCAATCAGTGCCTGGCCCAGGAGCCGAGTTAGACCACCTCCCGTTTTACCACCTCCTGGCCCGCAAAGGGACCCAAGCACTGACTCGAAGCGGGTTAACTGGTCGACAAAAGCAATAGTAAGTGTTTACAAAGTAATATAAAGGCATGGGTCGGGTGGGCTACCATTTATATATTTTTATTTTTAGTTAAAAAAAAATATTCATAGTGTCAGGGCTGTGACGAAAAATAAGTGGCCTAAATGCGATGAGAAAACAGGATTTGGGGGTACCCTAGGTTTGGCTCCTGCATGAGTTGGCCCCCCCAAAACGCAAGTCTGGATCCGCCAGTGCTCCTACACTACACTACACTACACTACACTACACTACACTACACTACACTACACTACACTACACTACCCTACACTACACTACCACCGACAGTCCAAGTTTCAGCTAAATCGGCCCAGAAACGGCTGAGATATTGCAAAAACAAATTAATAGTGTTTACTGGCGAATCCCCTTGGCGAGCGGTGCCTTGTGTCGGCCTTCGTTGTCAAAGGTCAATGACCTGCCGGGTCTGTTTCCACTCAGTTTTTTAAGCGAACAACTGAGCCTAAGGCACGTGCCTTCTGCCCGGCGCCGGTCGCGGCCCCACCACGTGCACACCGCTGAACCCACCCCCTCGAAAATTGAATACGACAAATGAGTGCACGCGTCCGACTTGGCTTGAAAATTTCACCCCCGTAGCCCTTACCGTTCCCGAGCAATAGCGTGTTTTTGCCTATTCTAATGTTAACCCTATGGGCACGCGAGCACGCGCCAAGGGCGCACCCCCGGCCGCATCATGTCCAAAAGTTAATACGACCTACGTGTAAAGGTGGCCCACATTGCTGTAAAATTTCACGGCCGTAGGTCAACAGACGCCGCCGCAATAAGCGCTACAAAGTGACTACGTCGCACACGGCGGCGGATTATTTAGGATTTATAATATAGACAAGTTTCAGCTAAATCGGCCCAGAAACGGCTGAGGTATTGCAAAAACAAATTAATTGTATTTACTGGCAAATCCTCTTGGCGAGCGGTGCCTTGTGTCGGCCTTCGTTGTCAAAGGTCAATGACCTGCCGGCCCACTCAGTTTTTTAAGCGAACAACTGAGCCTAAAGCACGTGCCCTCTGCTCGGCGCCGGTCGCGGCCCCACCACGTGCACACCGCTGAACCCGCACCCTCGAAAAGTTGATACGACAAATGGGTGCACGCATCCGACTTTCCGTGAAAATTTCACCCCCGTAGCCCTTACCGTTCCCGAGCAATAGCGTGTTTTTGCCAATTCTAATGTTAACCCTATGGGCACGCGAGCACGCGCCAAGGGCGCACCCCCGGCCGCATGATGTCCAAAAGTTAATACGACCTACGTGTAAAGGTGGCCCACATCGCTGTAAAATTTCACGGCCGTAGGTCAACGGACGCCGCCGCAATAAGCGCTACAAAGTGACTACGTCGCACACGGCGTGGGCGGCGGCGGATTATTTAGGATTTATAATAGACTAGAGGTACAGGTTTACGCGATAACTGTATGTTTTGATATGTATGATAAACGGATGCATTAGTTTTGGTGTAGAAACTTGCATTTTTATTGGTATTATTTGTGTAGAACTGGGTAACTGCTTTTAATTTAACTATAAAGTATGATGGTGATGCATGCGAGTTGTTCGAGCCCTTAATAAGTTAGGATGTTACTCAATTCAACCCTACCCTACCCTACCCTACCCTACCCCTACCCCTAACCTACCCTACCCTACCCTACCCCTACCTTACCCTACCCTACCCCTACCCTACCCTACCCCTACCCTACCCTGCCCCTACCTCTACCCCTACACTACCCTACCTTACCATACCCTACCCTACCCTACCCTACCCTACCCTACCCTACCCTACCCTACCCTACCCTACCCCTACCCTACCCTACCCTACCCCTACACTACCCTACCCTACCCTACCCTACCCTACCCTACCCTACCATACCCTACCCTACCCTACCGTTACACTACCCTACCCTTCCCCCTTACACTACCCTACCTTACCCTACCCTACCTACCCCTACCCCTACTCCTACCCTACCCTACCCTACTCCTAACTTACCCTACCCTACCCTGCCCTACCCTACCCTACCCTACCCTACCCTACCCTACCTTACCCTACCCTACCCTACCCTACCCTACCCTTACACTACCCTACCCTTACCCTACCCTACCCCTACCCTACACTACCCTAACCTACCCTACCCTACCCTACCCCACCCTACCCTACCCCACCCTACCTCTACACTACCCTACCCTACCCTACCCTACCCTACCCCTACCCTACAATTCCCTACCCTACCCTACCCTACCCTACCCTACAATCCCCTACCCAACCCTACCCTACCCTACCCTACCCTACCCTACCCTACCCTACCCTACCCTACCCTACACTACCACCGACAGTCCAAGTTTCAGCTAAATCGGCCCAGAAACGGCTGAGATGTTGCAAAAATAAATTAATTGTATTTTCTGGTGAATCCCCTTGGCCAGCGGTGCCTTGTGTCGGCCTTCGTTGTCAAAGGTCAATGACCTGCCGGGTCTGTTTCCACTCAGTTTTTTAAGCGAACAACTGAGCCTAAAGCACGTGCCCTCTGCTCGGCGCCGGTCGCGGCCCAACCACGTGCACACCGCTGAACCCACCCCCTCGAAAATTTAATACGACAAATGAGTGCACGCGTCCGACTTGCAGTGAAAATTTCACCCCCGTAGCCCTTACCGTTCCCGAGCAATAGCGTGTTTTTGCCGATTCTAATGTTAATCCTATGGGCACGCGAGCACGCGCCGCGGGCGCACCCCCGGCCGCATCATGTCCAAAAGTTAATACGACCTACGTGTAAAGGTGGCCCACATCGCTGTAAAATTTCACGGCCGTAGGTCAACAGACGCCGCCGCAATAAGCGCTACAAAGTGACTACGTCGCACACGGCGTGGGCGGCGGCGGATTATTTAGGATTTATAATATAGACTAGAGGTACAGGTTTACGCGATAACTGTATGTTTTGATTTATGTTATGTTACGGGTGCATTAGTTTTGGGTGATTGACTTGTATTTTTAGCTATATTATTTGGGTAGATTTGGGTAGCTGTTTTAAGAACTGTAAGGGATGGTGATAGTTGCGGGGTGTTCAAGTGTTTTGTATGTTGGGCCCTTTTTGAACTCAACCCTACCCCTACCCTACCCCTACCCTACCCCTACCCTATCCTACCCTACCCTACCCTACTACCCTACCGTACCCTACTACCCTACCCTACCCTACCCTACTACCCTACGCTACCCTACTATCCTAACCTACCCTACTACCCTAACCTACCCTACTACCCTACCTAACTCTACCCTACCCTACCCTACCCTACCCTACCCCTACACTACCCTACCCTACCCTACCCTACCCTACCCCTACACTACCCTACCCTACCCTACCCTACCCTACCATACCCTACCCTACCCTACCCCTACACTACCCTACCCTTACACTACCCTACCCTAACCTACCCTACCCTACCCCTACACTACCCCACCCTACCCTACCCTACCCTACCCTACCCTTGCACTACCCTACCCTACCCTAACCTTACCCTACCCTATCCTACCCTACCCTACCCCTACCTCTACACTACCCTACCCTACCCTACCCTACCCTACACTGCCACCGACAGTCCAAGTTTCAGCTAAATCGGCCCAGAAACGGCTGAGATATTGCAAAAACAAATTAATTGTATTTACTGGCGAATCCCCTTGGCGAGCGGTGCCTTGTGTCGGCCTTCGTTGTCAAAGGTCAACGACCTCCCGGCTCTGATGCTTTTGACTCAGTTTTTAAGCGAACAACTGAGCCTAAAGCACGTGCCCTCTGCTCGGCGCCGGTCGCGGCCCCACCACGTGCACACCGCTGAACCCACACCCTCGAAAATTTAATACGACAAATGAATGCACAGGCTCGACTTGGCGTGAAAATTTCACCTCCGTAGCCCTTACCGTTCCCGAGCAATAGCCTGTTTTTGCCGATTCTAATGCTAACCCTATGGCGCACATGAGCACGCGCCACGGGCGCACCCCCGGCCGCATCGTGCCCAAAATTTAATACGACCTGTTCATTTACGTGACCCACGAGTCGTGAAAATTTCACCATCCTGCGTCCACCGACGGCGCCGCAATAAGGCTTTTTGGGAGTAACCCCGACGGCGGCGGCGTGGGCGGCGGCGGACTTTTTAAGATTTATAATAGTAGACTAGAGGTACAGGTTCACGCGATAACTGTATGTTTTGATTTATGTTATGTTACGGGTGCATTAGTTTGGGTGATTGACTTGTATTTTTAGCTATATTATTTGGGTAGATTTGGGTAGCTGTTTTTAAAACTGTAAGGGATGGTGATAGTTGCGGGGTATTCAAGTGTTTTGTATGTTGGGCCCTTTTTGAACTCAACCCTACCCCTACCCTATCCTACCCTACCCTACCCTACTACCCTACCCTACCCTACCCTACCCTACCCTACCCTACCCTACCCTACTACCCTACCCTACCCTACGTTCCCCTACTACCCTAACCTACCCTACTATCCTAACCTACCCTACTACCCTAACCTACCCTACTACCCTAACCTACCCTACTACCCTACCTAACTCTACCCTACCCTATCCTACCCTACCCTACCCTACCCTACCCCTACACTACCCTACCCTACCCTACCCTACCTACCCTACCCTACCCTACCCCTACACTACCCTACCCTACCCTACCATACCCTACCCAACCCTACACTACCCCTACACTACCCTAACCTACCCTACCCTACCCTACCCTACCCTAACCCTACACTACCCTTCCCTACCCTACCCTACCCTACCCTACTCTTACACTACCCTACCCTACCCTACCCTACCCTTACCCTACCCTACCCTACCCTACCCCTACACTACCCTACCCTACCCTACCCTACCATACCCTACCCTACCCCTACCCCTACACAACCCTACCCTACCCTACCCTACCCTACCCTACCCTACCCTTCCCTACCCTTCCCTACCCTACCCTACCATACCCTACCCTTCCCTACCCTTCCCTACCCTACCCTACCCTACCCTACACTACCACCGACAGTCCAAGTTTCAGCTAAATCGGCCCAGAAACGGCTGAGATATTGCAAAAACTAATTAATTGTATTTACTGTCGAATCCCCTTGGCGAGCGGTGCCTTATGTCGGCCTTCGTTGTCAAAGGTCAACGACCTCCCGGCTCTGATTTCGCTCAGTTCTGCAAGCGAACAACTGAGCCTAAAGCACGTGCCCTCTGCTCGGCGCCGGTCGCGGCCCCACCACGTGCACACCGCTGAACCCACACCCTCGAAAATTTAATACGACAAATGAATGCACGGGCTCGACTTGGCGTGAAAATTTCACCTCCGTAGCCCTTACCGTTCCCGAGCAATAGCCTGTTTTTGCCGATTCTAATGCTAACCCTATGGCGCACATGAGCACGCGCCACGGGCGCACCCCCGGCCACATCGTGCCCAAAATTTAATACGACCTGTTTTTTTACGTGACCCACGAGTGGTAAAAATTTCACCATCCTGCGTCAATCGACGGCGCCGCAATAAGCCTTTTGGGAGTAACCCCGACGGCGGCGGCGTGGGCGGCGGCGGACTTTTTAAGATTTATAATAGTAGATAGATAGATCGTTTTGTCAAAAAATAATCGCAGCCGTCTGTTTTTTATTGGTGAAACTGGCCTCTGGTCACTTTTTAAAGGGAGATAATGACCTTTTTCCACAAAATCTGAGTTAGGACCATTTTCTGACAAAACACAACAAGTTATAATGTAAATTAAAACCATTTTGCTCAATTCGGTACCTTGCCGCAAATATCTCAACTTGAAGTCACGTTAGCGGGGAGCGCTGAAAATGACCGTTGAATAAGTACTTACATCACTTTTTGGTACTTGCATGTAATTTTGTAAAATGAGCGTATTCCTTACATTTGATCTTCATCACATCTAGTTAGTTAATGGTCGTCTATAGTGCCTTCAAAAGATATTCATGGTTTGGGGGTGGTTTATGTCTGAATTTACGCAACTATTTTTTCTGTTCATCATCTGACGCCATATGCTGCTATTTTAGTAGCAACGACTCAATTTTGAATCGGTCCCGCCGACTGCACAATAAAAGAAGATAGATACAACACTTTTGCGGCATCACTGAAAAACTTATGCAGTACTGTTATCAAAATTCTCATAACACCGTTCGACAAACCTGAAGTCTTTTTGAAATAATATGCTTGTATTTTTCGCTTCAGGCTCTGACGCCAAAATAATATTTTTCGTAGTCGCAATCGCAAGATTGGCTGCGTTTCTGGCGCATGCCGTTCATTTGTGGCGCCAAAATACTACTTGGAAACAAAGAAGAGTAGGCACTATGTACCCCCCAATTAGAATCTAATTATTCAAACCGAATTAACTCTAATTCAAATTAGAATCCTTACAACCAAGCACGACAAGGCGATACATAAACAAAAACCCAGCGTCGCTGTTTGAAAGAAAAGCGCCATATACTGCGACTTTTTTTATAGAGGACAACGCATTTCGGTGGGTGTTACAAGTACTGCAGTACTGCTTTCTTTTTTTGCAAAAATAAAAACCTTTATCA